>NC_143171.1:7415689-7723534 GCF_047325235.1 Durio zibethinus
ACATCCAATTTTTTTATTTTTTTATATTTTAAAATTATATTTTATGATTTTTTTAACATTAAAAATCATGAAACTTTACTTTTATAAAAAAATTAATTTTAATATTAAATGCATTTAAATAAAATTTTTTTCTTAAATATCGTGAAAATCAATTCAAGACATACAAATTGGGAGAGAGGGAGTATTTGTTATTCATCATAATGTTTTATTGAATTTATATACTTATTAAAAAAATGGAATAAAAAGGATTTTGTGGTGAACACTTTGAGATTATTGCAGGGTGAAGCCCCTTATACGTTTTGGCCAAAAAAAGAATCCCCTTATACGATAGTAGATCATACATATGATGCAGTCGTGATTGGTGCTGGTGGTGCGGGACTCAGAGCAGCCATCGGTCTTTCAGAGCATGGATTTAATACTGCTTGCATTACTAAGCTTTTCCCAACACGTTCGCATACTGTTGCAGCTCAGGTAGAACACTGTTTTGGTTTTCGTAATTATGAGTAATGCTCTTGCTATCATTCAGGGTATGCATGCGTACAATGATTATAGATTGGTGGGGTTGTGATCCCAGTTTTTATGGGCATATTGGTTCTACAATTTTAGTGGCTTTATGCACATCGTACTTGTCTCTTTGCTGTTGTTTCCTCTCTCACCACTGATAGTTGAGTTGCATAATAACTGATGTTCTCTTGTTCAACAAAGACTGAACATAAAGTTCATGGAAATCATTCTTATTAGCACAACTATAGTTTTTTTTTTTTTAATTTTCTTCATATACTATCAATTGGTGCTCTATGCTTTTCATATAGAGATCTATTTGTGTATTTTGCACTTTAAAGAGTAATACATGGGTATTTGAATTTTTCTCATATTGTTATTTTTTATAAGACATAATGCACTTCTCTTCATATACTATCAATTGGCGCTCTATGCTTTTCATATAGAGATCTATTTGTGTATTTTGCACTTTAAAGAGTAATACATGGGTATTTGAATTTTTCTCATATTGTTATTTTTTATAAGACATAATGCACTTCTCCAAATTGTTGCTAGTCATTTGTTTTCATTTAAAAGCAGATCATTCTGGTTAAGCAGATTCATTGTTTATTCTCATGTTTAAAGCACAGTCTATGGAAAGGTTATTGGTTTTTTCAATGGTGCTGTTTGTTTTTTAATTCCATTGAAAGATTACTGTCTCATCTGTCTGTTTTGACATTTCTGTTCAGGGTGGCATAAATGCTGCTTTGGGAAATATGACTGAAGATGACTGGAGATGGCACATGTATGACACAGTTAAAGGAAGTGACTGGTTAGGTAAATGACTTATTTGAACTTTTTATCTTTTGTGATTTTGTAGGATTCTTCATGCATGGAATGTATTTAAGCATATGCTTCTACTTGATCTTTGGCTGTGTAAGAATAGTTTATTTTTTAATCAGTTTTCTCTTCTTAAGTAAAAGTATATGTTTACCCTAAGTACGCTATTGTCTTGCCTGAAGTAGTTTATGATATCTCCCTGCATTCATTTTAGTGGCTACCACATTTGTTGCCCTTTCTTTTTTCCCTTCAAACTCTGATCAAACTACTGATATCAAATGATTTTGTGTACAAAGCAATATGACTTATGCTAAAGGCATAAGGGCCAAGCTGTGCTCATATATTTCTATATTGCATTAAACTACCTTTTTTACTTGCACCTCTATGGTGCAGTATTGAGCTACCTTTTTGACAATCTTTTTCCTTTTTGTTTTCTGTTTTAACAAAAGAGAGGGTGTATTATTGTAGGTGATCAGGATGCAATTCAATATATGTGCAGGGAGGCACCAAAAGCAGTGATTGAACTTGAGAATTATGGGCTGCCTTTTTCTCGAACCGAAGATGGGAAAATATATCAGCGTGCGTTTGGTGGTCAAAGCCTTGACTTTGGAAAAGGTACAAGTTACATAAATTTGATAATTGGCTCAAATGATTAGTGATAGAATTCTGATCTTGGCTTCTCAACATTTTCTCTCTTGACCAGGTGGACAGGCTTATCGTTGTGCATGTGCTGCTGATCGAACGGGGCATGCTCTATTGCACACTCTCTATGGCCAAGCTATGAAACATAATACCCAATTCTTTGTGGAATATTTTGCTTTGGATCTGTTGATGAATAGTGATGGTAGGTTATTGCACGGAATTTAAGTTTTTCTTGTCAATTGTATTTTAGATTACTTTTGTTTGTGTTGGCTACGTGAGGTCTGGCATATTTATCATCCCTTGCTATTTTTAGCTGTCCATAATTTGGAGCTTTACTTGTTTTCTTCATTTTGATGAACATGTCACCTTACTTTTTATACTTTATTTCTTCGGACCTTTGACAAAGCAATTTCGTTTTCATTCATGTTTATAGTGTAACATGGATAACTTTGTTGATTATTTATGCCTTGTGCAGGAAGCTGCCAGGGAGTGATAGCTTTGAACATGGAGGATGGAACACTACATCGATTCCATGCTGCTTCAACAATTCTGGCAACTGGGGTACTATATTTATTCCTGATTTATTTTTATTTTTATTCAATATGAATGAAAGGACCTTTACCTTTGCTGTCTGTTTCTTTCAGGGATATGGTAGAGCCTATTTTTCTGCAACCTCAGCTCACACATGCACTGGTGATGGCAATGCTATGGTTGCACGTGCTGGGCTTCCCCTCCAGGTTTCTTTTTTTCTTTCTAACTGTGAAATTGGTTTTCTGGAGCTGCTTTCTTAGTTCTTTCTCTTCTATCTCTTTCTCTGTTCTATCCCCTTTTGATGTATCCTTCCTACAGGATTTGGAGTTTGTGCAATTTCATCCAACTGGAATTTATGGGGCTGGGTGCCTCATCACTGAAGGTTTGTGCTTATTCAACCTTTTATGAAGAGCAGTGTCTTGGGTTGGTTTTTTTGGTTGCATGATATAGAAAGTTATCATACCTTTTTGTTTCTCTATTTTTGAATTTAATTTTAATTGCTCCTCTCCTTTAATTGAAGTTGAGAGGGTTCATTTCTAATTTTCTTCTGCAATTTGTAGGGTCTCGTGGTGAAGGTGGTATTCTTAGAAATAGTGAAGGTGAACGCTTTATGGAACGGTATGCCCCTACAGCCAAGGATCTTGCTTCAAGGGATGTTGTTTCAAGATCTATGACCATGGAAATCAGGGAAGGTCGTGGTGTAGGTATGATTATCTCCTCATTGCTGACATTTCTATTTTCCAGCATCCAGTGTCATCTGTGTTTTTCTTGCTTAAGGAGTGTAGATGGGGTTTCCAGATGTGCAGTGATGTATTGCATTTGGCGCTTGTGGTTTAGAGTAGATATTTGGTTTCTTTTTTCTGGCATTTTATGTGATTCTTTGTCCTAGTTCTTTGAAGTTTTAGATATTATTTTTGATGGACTCATGTTTGTAGTTGTCCATGCCATAAGAAAGATACGTTTATTTCTAGTGTTGTGTAATGCAGACAATTGCCAGTTATTAACTGTGATACTTATATCCAATAGGACCTTTGAAGGATCATATCTATCTCCACTTGAATCACTTACCTCCAGAGGTGCTCAAAGAGAGGCTTCCAGGTATCTCTGAGACTGCCGCCATTTTTGCTGGTGTGGATGTTACAAAGGAGCCCATCCCAGTCTTGCCTACTGTACATTATAACATGGGTGGAATTCCAACAAATTACCATGGAGAGGTGTGATATTCAGATGCATAGATGCATTTACATGAGGATGTTCAGAACAAATACTTTTGATATATAAGGATGTATAATTGTGGAGGTTTACTGGAATTTAATTGTGTTATTCATTTTAGAGATACACAGGACAAATACATGTTGATATATGTCTGTATGATTGTATAACTGATACACATTTAAAAAAAATGAAAGACATACAATATTATCTGAGAATGAAATGCTGAAACAATTAGTTTCTGCAAATAATCTTGTCTGATATTCAACTATTTGTGGTTTTAACTTTGCCATGCATATCTTTTGTTGATTTTCAGGCTCACTGTACTTAATCATTTTGCTTTGTTTATCAGGCAGTTACTATTAGAGGCAGTGATCCAGATTCTGTGGTTCCTGGACTAATGGCTGCTGGAGAAGCAGCTTGTGCATCAGTTCATGGTGCCAATCGGTTGGGTGCAAATTCCCTTCTTGACATTGTTGTCTTTGGTCGGGCTTGTGCAAACAGAGTTGCAGAGATCCATAGACCAGGCAAGTTGTATTTCTATCTTTTGCAGATAAGTAGCTATGCCATTTATGTCTAAATGTTAATTCATTTACTAGTTATTTTCAGGGGAGAAGCAGAAACCTTTGGAAAAGGATGCTGGTGAGAAAACAATTGCATGGCTGGACAAAATTAGAAATTCTAATGGTTCTCTTCCAACTTCAAAAATTCGATTAAATATGCAACGAGTAATGCAAAACAATGCTGCCGTTTTCCGCACACAGGAAACACTAGAAGAAGGTTGTCATTTAATTGATAAGGCATGGGAAAGTTTCCATGATGTTAAGTTGAAGGATCGAAGTTTAATATGGTATGATTGCTGGTGCTAGGATGTTGGTAGCCAAATAATTCTTGTAGTTTGTTTTACGAGCTTCACTTTTAAAATGTTTTGCAGGAACTCTGATTTGATAGAGACTATCGAGTTGGAAAATCTTTTAATAAATGCCTGTATCACCATGCATTCTGCTGAAGCTAGGAAAGAGAGCAGAGGAGCACATGCCCGTGAAGATTTTACGGTTAGTTTTGCTTTATTTTTTTTAAAAGTTTGGTTGTGTCCTTTTTGCCTAGCTTCATTATGATAATTTATTTTTTTGGCGTTGTTATTTTGCAGAAAAGAGATGATGCGAACTGGATGAAACACACATTGGGGTAAGATCTCTTTCCCTTGGAAGAATACAAAGCGAATATGTAGATTGATTTATCTCATGGTTTGGGGGAGTTCAAAATTAATAGACAGATCCCTTTGTATGAAGAACAGGTTTCTGTTATTAATGAACCAAGCTTAATCCAGATATCTAGTTTTATAATGTTTGGGCTTTAGGCTGTTGAATCTTATGTAGAATATGAACCTTACACTTACATGAAAAGGATAGTACAGCAGTGGTAAGGCTTTTTAGTATCAATGTTTGCAATAGAATATTTCTTGGAGTAAAGAGCATAAAGTTTTGGGGTTCTCCATGGTATTTATGTTTATTGTATGAATGGTAACAATAGTGCCGAGAATCTGGTCAGATATAGCCTCTCATTATTGGTATTGACAGGGTAAACACAAGAACGGTTAATATTGCTAGCAATAATCGTGTATTATCAGTAATTTTCTAGATTATGGAAAGAATGCAAATCACTAAATTGCAGCATTATATTGGTTAAATCTATGGGAATGTCAAGTTGTTGATTGTTCACAAATTCTACTTTGATTTGCAGCTATTGGGATAACGAGAAGGTGCGACTGGATTACCGGCCGGTTCACATGAACACATTAGATGATGAGGTTGAGTCATTCCCACCTAAAGCCCGTGTGTATTAATTAGTTCATGCACTCTTTGAGAAGGCAGATATGGGCTTTATGCAATTGGTTACGAGCGTCCAACAAGTCATCCCGGAATAAATTATGGTGAACAATGATGCAATAAACTATTTGTACGTACAGCATTTGGCAATATTTGTGCCCATTCATCAATCTTTGGAATTGTGATTGAAAGCATCATCAACAAGTTTCAATCTGAGTCATTGCCTGGGTCAGCAATAAGGTTATGGTTGCTTTGCTTAGTTTGATAATCCTTTTATCCGAGCGACCCCCTGTACTTGAAACATTAGCACTAACATGTGAATTTGAAAATGAGTTTGTTTCTGTTGATCTTTCCTCGCTCGATGTCATGGAATTGGTAAGAGCGCCAAGGATATGTTAACCAAAGGGAAAAGCAGTTAGAAAATGGAGTACTGGACCCATATCTAAGTCTTAACTCCTGATTTTTTGCTTGCTGAGACTACAACCTAGCTAGGTTCCCTCGCCATAGCACCCAACCGCTTTCAATAAACAACAGTGTCAATTAACCTCCGGAGGAAGGGAAGACAATCCCAGCATCAATTAAGCTACAAAGGAAAATGGGTTTTTATGATTCAAGCAAACATTGCGTGCATTGTGCAATTTGGGTCATCTCTGTAGATAGGTTTTGGAGATCTGTTCTACTATAGGAGTCCATATAAGATCCAAAAATTGAACAGAACCACGGATTTGTGGCCCAGTTTAGCATGTGGCGGGAGACATGCCCTTTACTTTTGCTCACTAATTTAAGATTAGACATTCAAGAGTAATCATATAAGAGAAGTTCTCGTACAAAATCGACACAAGCTGCTTAGCTTTACCTTCTCTTTCCACAACAAAATATTTAGAAAAAAAAATGGGATGAAAGTGTGGGGCTGCAAATACATACTAAAGTCTTCGAAACCAGTCGTCAAGTTAGTGAAGTGTGGGGCTGCAAATACATACTAAAGTCTTTGAAACCAGTCGTGAAGTTGTTCATTATGTTATTTCTCTTATACAATGCATCACTGTCAAAGGGGGACAAACAAAGATAATCATCCAATCCAAGTGGGTTGTTCGTAATGTTAGTTTAAAAATACTAATCATTATAACAATGACTAAAAAAGAGTAAAATTTTTTTAAATAAAATTGGATGATAAATACACTTTTCCAGGAGAAAAAGGGAAAAGCCCTATTCCATTGTCAAAACTACAGTTTCACCCACTACAAAGTTTAGTACCTAAGAATTCTTTCCAAGTATTTTTCACCATCCAGAGGCCACTATTGTCACTTCTTGCAGTTGTGTAGTCTACTTGGTGCAGGTAAAAAAGAAAAGTAGTCCTTGGATGATCAAGAATCCACTTAAGTGCATGTTTGACTGAAAGATCTACCTTTGTCATGATTTATTAAGAAATTAGAAACGTTTGGGGCTTCACTCTATAATCTGCTTTTCTATTTTCTAATCATTATATACAAACATACTTATCTGCTTTTATTTAGTAATTAAGCCCCCCCGGGGGATATGTTCTTGGAAAAATACATAGAAAAAACATTATATATATATGTATAAAAAAACCTTTAGATCGGATTGACTTTGATATTAGCGAAGTTACATTGAAATTTTATAAGATTTTGGTTCCGACTCAAAATATCACTAATTTTCCTCTTATTTTTGGAACCCATCATTGTTAGTATATAAAAATTTTCAGAAAACGAAACAAAAATATTATACATGAAAACAAGTTCACACCATCATCAAGTGACAAAATATCAAGTCAAGTGTTTTACTAAAAAAGAAATAAATACTAGAAACTGTGGACGATGTGGTCCAAATTAAAAAGTCAGTTAACATCTTTATTGGGACAAAATAAAGAAGATTGAAGAGATCTATATCTCGTAATTAAAAATATTACTATATAACAATGAAATAAATAAATAAATTTTATACTGATGAAAGAATGTGTATGTGGTCAAGCCCGTTATCCTCTATCAGTTTATAATGAGAATGAGACGCAAAAAAATATTATAGGAAATAACAAAAACACTGTCAACAGACACTAATGGGATAATTAATATGTTTTATATGTTTATAAGTTGAAGAATTTTTTTAAAATTTGGAATTTTTTTAAAATTTGGAATTGTTTTGTACCTTTTATTTTGTTATTTTTTTAATTTTTAATGATAATATACTATGAGTAAATAAAATTTTAAATATTATTTTAATTAATGAATTTATAATTTAAATATTATATTTAAAAATTTATTATTACATTTAATATTTTATTATAATTTCAAAACTATTCCCAACATTAATCTTTTAAAAATATATATTTGTTGTATTATTTTCACGAACACTTAATTTCCATCATTTGTTTTAGAACCTTTTTTATATATTAACAATTAAATTTTTAATTTAATTTAATTTAAAAAACCAATGACTGACATAAAAAATGAAATTGATAAAGTAAAATTATTTTAAAATAAATTTTTATAGATAGTTGTTCAGTAGAATTAAGAACAGTCCCGAAATCTCAATCGAAAAAAGAGACAAGATCCCAATGATTGAACCCAAATAGAGTGGTAAACAGTTAATGATCAAATCTTAGAAATCAAAGACCATTGCATTATTATATCAGATAGGATTTAGGGTTTTCATCAGCTTATGGAAACCACTAAAACTACTAATTTTTTTAATTTTTTTTAACAAGAGACAGAAAGGCCATTTTTACAGGAACTTATAATTCATTGTGCTCAAATAGTTGGAAATTTTGGAAGGAGATGGAAACACTGAAAATGCGAACCAATTTTGATGGTAAAGAGAGTGTGAAAAAAAACAATTCAGAGATAAGAGTGGATCATTTTGGAACCGACTGTTTGTGAAATTTCTCATCAATCATTCAATTAATGACTGTTGATTAAGACGTAAATGTATAACAAATTAGACAAATAAAGATAAAAATGAATAAAATAGTACTAATGTATTCAATTTACATTTGCATGTCAATTACAATATGGATGGCAAATTAAAAAAAAATGATGAATAGTTTATGATTAAAGTTTATATCTAAAGCCTCTCATCTCATTCCCAATTTTTGTTAATAATTTTTTTTTTTTGAAAATCTTAACTCAATATCTCATCGTATTACTTTTTTTTTCTAGTCTTGTTTGATCCTTTTTATTGATCAATAAAACTTTGATTTAATAAAAAAATGGATTTTGGTGTTTAAATTTATATAGCTTTTATTTTTAAAAGATGTCATTAATAAGTTTATTTTCAATTGTAGTTTTTTATATAAAAAATCTTAAAATTTTAATTTTTTAATTTAAATCTTATCGTATATGAGTCCGATTCAATTTTATGTTAAATTTATTTAATTATTAGTAATTTGTTATATTTTAAAAAATAAAATTCAAAATTTTCTAATGTCTCCAATAATCATACCTTAATTATAAATATTAAACATTATAACCAACTAATACAATATTATAATTGTAGAATGTGTTTGTTAGGGTGATTATGATTGTTTTGTAATGTTTTAAAACTAAAAGCAATGCCAAAAAAAGAAAAGGGGGAAGGGGGGGATTATACAGTAAATGTAGACGTTGGACAGTTGAGTGAGGGTGGCGGTAGGCACCATTTCTTCCCAACCAAGCCAACGTGTGTAGTTACTTTCAACCAAAACGTTGCCTGCCCCCTCTCAAAATATCCTGCGCCGTTGCTTTTTTTTCCTTGTTTTGATCGTTGCATTTCGTCTGGTCTAGGATTGAGCCCCAACCTTTATCACTTTTTTATTCGTGTCCATTTGGCCATTGGTCCACCCATCTGCACCTTTGTGGGTCCCCCAACCGCCCAAAAAGAACGGATCTAATTGGCAAATGTTGTGTTGATGGGACGTTGATTCATTGGAATTGAATTAATTTATTTTATTTTTATTAATTTAATCATATTTGTTAATTTAAAAAATTAATTAATTAAATTTAATTCATTAATTTTTTTAATCAATCGAATAATAAAATTTTTTATATAAATAAATCTAATAAAATCATTTAACAAAATATTAAATTAAAATTTTAATAATGTATAAATGAAAATAATTGATTTCATATATTTTTAATTTTATAAAAAAATTTATTATATTTTAATTATCGAATTAAAGTAATTAAAAATTAAAAATTTTGAAAAATTAGTTTTAATTATTTATTAAGATTAATTTAATATCATTCAATTAATCAAATTAATTCAATCAACTAATTTAATTTTAACCAAATTACGACCTCAAGTTAATCTTACTCATTCCCGTTGCTATTGACACTTTTTTCACCTTTTTTTTATCTTTTTATCCTCTTGAAAGGAAAAAAGGTTATTTTTTTTTTTAAAAGGGCGGAAACTGAAACTATGCCAAAACAAATACTTGACAAATTGCGATGTAGCTGTATGCCTGTCTTCATTTGAGAGTACCGACGGCGTCGTTTTTATCTCAAAGGGACAGGGGCAGACAGGACCGGCAGCCCAGATCTTAAAAGGAAAGATGGACGGTTAAGATTGTAGGGCCGTTCCGAGACGACCACGGAGGGGAGGTATGATGACGTCACTGAGACGGTGACACCGACGCACCGTTTAAAATTATGACGGGTTCAAACCCCAACTTTCAAAAGCGTCCCGGAACGGGAGAGATTGAAATCGAAATGAAATGATAGGCGAAGTGGGTACACGTGGATGGTAATTGACCCCTCCTGTTTTGTCATTTCGATAGATATAAAAAATAGAGTAGGTCCCACAAATCTATGAGTGCCACGTCAGGTCTGCAACTGGTACTCGAAGAGAAAGAAAAACAAGAGAGAGAATAGTGATGACAACGGCACAGGTGTGAGTTTTTGTTCGTTTCGAATTTGATCTAATTTTAAACATATAAAATTCGTATTCATATTTGATTCGATAAATTTTTTTATTTTTAATACTTGAATTTGATCCAATTTAATATTTTGTAAAATCAAATTTGATTCGATCTGACTCGAAATTTATAAAATATTATTTTAAATATAAATATAAATTTAAATATAAATTTAAATAAATAATTATTAAAATATTTTTTATATATATCTGATCAGGTAGGATCGGATTTGCCTAAAATTCAATCTCGACCTAGATCCAAATTCGAAATTTTTTTATGCTATTCAACTCTACCCGACCCGATACCTAATTTTCAAAAAAAAAAAAAACCGACCCTAAAGGGTTAGGTCTATGCGAAACCTGTCAATTTCGGGTATTTTTACCTTCCCTAAGAGAGAAAGAGAGAGGAGAGAGAGGGGGTCAGAGAATGCTGTCTATTGTTAATTGTACTAATAGTCACAGATCACTCACAGATTGAGACTTAAGTTTTAAATTTATCTGATTTTAAGATTTAGATATTCATTTATTCAAAGTTTCAGATCAGTTTGACCTTCACGGTTCACATTCTTATGAGATATTATCAATTTTGATCTTTTTAACTTTACTATTTTATCTTATAAAAAGTATTTTAAGAAAGAAAGAGGTGATGTGAACCTTTATATATTCCAATGATCTTTATTTTATATCCGATATGAGATTCAAAATTTTTTTTAGGTCCGTGATATTCTCCTTCACTTAACCCATGACGCTCTCGTGATGGAGGGTAGCCACAATGTCACTTCTCTCGAGACACTTGGCTTAAATCGAACATCATGAAAGTAAATCGAACGTCACAGAAGTTGATCACTCTGTCTATCTTTGTCGAGACGTTTAGCGTAGATCGAACGATTTAAAACTGACTCTGATATCATTTATCATGGGTCGAGAGTTAAATTCTGAATCCGTACAACTCTAAGACCCGAACATCTATTCATTCGATATTTCAAATCAATCTGATTGTCACAATTTATATTTTTATGATATATTATCTATTTTAATCTATTTGATCTCAAAATTTTATTTTATAAAAAATATTTCATAAAAAAAATTTAAATCCTAGTATATCTCAATGATATTTTTTTTTATGTTCGATATAAAATTTAATACCCCTTTTAAATTCATGATACAGTAACCTATCGCTCCAGAGTAGGGTACATGGGATTTTCATCCTTTCAAGACCTTCGATATTTCCACGTCATTTTTCTTTTTTAATTTTCATTCAATTTTCTGAAAAAGGGACCCACGTTTTCAAGACCATCGATATTTCCACGTCATTTTTCTTTTTTAATTTTCATTCAATTTTCTGAAAAAGGGACCCACGTTTTCTTATTTTTTAATAGCTACAAGGACCCACTTTTTCATTCGGAGGGACTTTATTTGGCTTTCGTCCTGCTTCTGCTGTTTTAGCATTCGTTCTTTAAAACCGCACTTCTCTAAACGTCTCTTTTTCTCTCTCTCTCCTCAGCTTAAGCAAAATCCAAGTCTGTGTAGAGCTTCTGATTCAGTAGCCTTTGGGCCTACAGTCTTGTATGTACTCTATTTCCTCTATCTCCTTCTCTTTTATACTTAAAAAGTGAAAAGCTTCCTCTTTCGCTAATCTTTTCTTCTTTTTTCTGGGTAATGTGACTGCAGTTTATAAGATTTTCCGGCGAATTTTGGCCGGGGAATGGCATATATGTGTGCGGATAGTGGAAATCTAATGGCAATCGCTCAACAAGTTATAAAGCAAAAGCAACAGCAAGAGCAACAACAACAGCAACACCATCAGCAGCAGCAACAGCTCCTTGGTCTCAGTCCTTTTACTTTAAACGCTTGGCCCAACAACACCCATCATGGCGTTTCCAATTCACCCAATCTCGGGTATGGGCTTTCTGGTTCGGGTTTTACCGACCCGTTTCAGGGAGATACTGGAGAAGGGTTTCAGTTCCCCAATATGGAACATCATCCTTCGAGTGGGTTTCGGTTCCCGGATTTTGGTGGTGGTGCAGGTGGGGAATTTGACTCCGACGAGTGGATGGATAGCTTAATGAACAGCGGAGATTCAACGGATAGTTCGAATCTGCCGTCTGGTTGTGACGCGTGGCAGAACAATGCTGATTTCGGTCTTTACGGTGGCGATCCGTTTAGTGCTTGCCCGAATCGTCTTAGCGTGGCGTGTTCTACGCCGTCTGATCTGAACCGAGTGATTTTCTCAGCAGAGGCACAGAAAAACCCTAGCACTACTGTTCAAGCTCAGCCTCAGCTACCTACGTGGGCCCTATCCCCTCCACCTCCTCCGCCTCAAGTAACCGTTAAAGAAACCAAAACAAGCAGGCCTCCGAGCCAGACTCCACTCAAAAACGATGCCGGAAGGGTCTCATCTGGTTCCCCCGAGACCGAGTCAGCTTCCCTGCTTTTAAAAGCTTTACTCGATTGTGCTAGACTCTCTGAGTCGGAACCTGAACGCGCAATTAAATCACTGGTTAGACTGAGGGAATCGGTATCAGAATGTGGAGATCCAACTGAAAGAGTGGCTTTTTACTTCACCGAAGCTCTCTATAACAGAGTGTCTCTTCAAGCAGAGAAAAGATTGACTATGCTCGAAACAACGTCGGAGGACTTTACTATCTCTTATAAAGCATTGAACGACGCGTGCCCTTACTCGAAGTTCGCTCATTTAACGGCAAATCAAGCAATTCTTGAAGCAACGGATCGAGCAAGCAAGATTCACATAGTGGACTTCGGAATTGTTCAAGGAGTTCAATGGGCTGCTCTTTTACAAGCTTTAGCGACCCGTACTGCTGGAAAACCGACTCGAATCCGTATCTCGGGTATACCTGCCCCAGTATTGGGATCATCTCCAGCTCCTTCCCTTTACGCAACTGGTAATCGTCTACGTGACTTTGCGAAGCTTCTGGATTTGAATTTTGAGTTCGAACCGGTTCTAACTCCGATTAAAGAACTTAACGGGTCGAGTTTCCGGGTTGATGAGGATGAGGTATTGGCAGTAAATTTCATGCTTCAATTGTATAATTTGTTAGATGCTAGTCCGGTCACTGTGGAAACCGCCCTCCGTTTGGCCAAAGCTTTAAACCCAAAAATCGTGACATTGGGTGAGTTTGAAGCGAGTTTGAATAGAGTTGGGTTCGTGAACCGGTTCAAGAACGCATTGACGTATTACTCGGCCGTGTTCGAATCGTTGGAACCGAACTTGCCTCGTGATTCACAGGAGAGAATACTAGTCGAGAGACTATTACTGGGTCGGAAAATCGCGGGGGTTATTGGAGCGGACGAAGCAGAAAACCCAAGGGAAAGGATGGAAGATAAAGAGCAATGGAAGGTTTTAATGGAAAGTGCTGGTTTTGAAACGGTAACTCTTAGCCATTACGCGATAAGTCAAGCAAAAGTTCTGTTGTGGAATTATAATTACAGTTCTTCGTATTCACTGATTGAATCGTCACCGGGATTTCTCTCTTTAGCTTGGAACGAGGTGCCCCTACTCACAGTTTCATCTTGGCGTTGATGAAGATTTCAGGGAATTCCCCTGGTAATTTTCCATAGTGTGAAATGGATCAAATTTTAATCTGGGAAACGCTCTTGGGGGATGGGGGGAGGCTGAGATCAGTGAAACAGTGATGAAAGTGAGAAACTTTTTAGGGTTATTTACATGATTATATTAATATTTTTTTCATTTTGATTTTGGTCTAAGATTTTTCTTTTGTATTTTGGATCTGGGTTCTATTTTTGTTGAGGTTTTTTTGAACAAGTTTGGAACTTTCAGCATGACATGACAAAATTGTAACATAGGGGGAATGAAATTCTTGGAGTACATTTCCCTTAGGTGTTTAGTAGCTTTGTACTGTATATAAATTTGAAACCTTTCGATATGTTCCTATTTTTTTCTTTCCTAATTTCATGTTAATCGGTTAATGTCAACGTAGACTTGAGTTCAGTTCCCTTGCAAATATAAAGTGAAAACAGATTTAATGACTTTTGGAAGTTTTAGTTTCTTGTGCTCTTGGTTTTTGAACTTGCAAGTCTTGTTCTGGTCACTTCCTAATGGTTCGCCCCTGAATCCAAGACTTGTGAATCTGTCAACATTTACTAATATTACCAGATTTTTCACCTGGCCAGTACCTTGCAGGGTGTAGTAAAAACAATGAACAAAACGAGTTAAAAATGTGACTGTCTTGCAGACACTGTAATTGGGTGGTTCCGATTGAGACTCGGTCTTGTTTTGAACTGTGGTTTTTCTGTATTTGGTATTTGATGAAGACCAACACAGTACTATGATTTCACGGAATATGGTTTTCTGAATAAGACTTGAATAGAAACTGTGTTTGCGTAAATGATCTAGCAGGTTATCTTTTACTATCTTAACTTCCCTCGATCAAGCTTTCAATCTTTTAGGCTGCCGATCTCTTACAGTTACCCATCGTTTTCCTTTGTTATCTTATTTGGCTGGAAAAGGACTTTGAATTTGCATGTGGGTGGTTGTTGCCATCCCTGCTAACCTTATTTTTCTGAGTCTATATGGGCCTTTCTAGTTCCTACCTGTTGGTTATATAGATTTAATGGCTGTCATTTTCATCTTGAATCAAACTCTAGATCTCTCTTTCTCTGGCTGTATAGAATTAAACATGAGATCTTATCATGTGATTATGGGTTTCTCTTTGAAGCTTTTAAAATCTTTATTGTCTAATTTCCAACCCAATAGTGAAAGTTAAAGGGAGAGACAGAAGAGAGTAGCTTGAACATGATATTTCATCCTTTGACATAATTGGGATGAAACAAGGGCGATGAAAGCAGCCCGTTTCCAACTCCCTGAGAACCAATGGGCCAGAACAGGACGAAGTAGGTGATGGGGTTCCGTGATGTTGTTTCTAATCCAGTGATTGAGACCAGAGTATGGGGTCACTTGTAGCCATAAGGTAGTTGAAATGTGAACCCCATGTAACTAGAATACCCTTTTAGGTCTCAGGCATGGGTCCTCTTCAACTCTCTTTGCCAATGCACTTCCATCATAGCTCATCTGATATGTTTCCTGCAACAACTTCCTTCATCCTCATTTGCATAGAAAATTCTGCCTATTACCACAGTTTTTCTCAGAATTTGGCCAGCAATTTCAATTTGTTTCCTGGTGGATCAGCCTGATATTATTAACTAGATCTATTTCCTGGAAGAATCATGACCAACAAGTTTTAATTTCATCTCGCTCGTGAACCATGCAGAGGACAGGGATTTTCCCTTCTTTCTTCTTTCCGTGAGGGTGTGAGGGTTTCAAAATTACAGTCGGATGGTTCTGTTGTCATTCGATAGCAATTGGAACTTGACTGAATTTGTTCCCAGCGAAAACTCTAATTACCATTTTAATGGATCTGTTGGAAGTTTTGAAAGAAAATAGTGCTGCAAAATCAAGGGCCAAGGACGCACAGCCCTCTTACATCATGCACGTACCCTGTACCATCTGGGTGACCGTATCACAGCACCCCTTAGCTCTTAAATGTTGTTAGTTCTGTACGTACGTGATGAGATCAGCAGCAGCAACGGTCGAGTGGTCCCACAATCTGGAGACATAAGACTTTGTACTGTTTTCGTTAATGTGACGTGTCCCGTCTACTGCTCGAGACAAAACTAGACTAATCCTGATACTGCTACCTTTTATTGTTTTCCTCGGCAGCGTATTTCTCGCTTCATTTTTGTTTTCTAAAATATAAAAAATGCTTTGGTTTTGCTGGTCTGCCCACCCCATTTTTCCATAAACAAAAATTATAAAATCGAGGGCTTGCTAAAGAACCCAAGTTGCCCAAAGATATAGAAATTTTATCGGTGAACGTGATCCATTCTCTCTTTTGTTTTTTTGGTTGAAGAATGTGAATTCAAAGGATTTATTTCTGGAATTTGATCCAATTTGCTAGACCTTTGAAATATTTAAGCTATCTAATTTTAATTAGAATCTGGGAGTTTAATTTTATTTTATAATATAGTTATCTGTAAAGCAAAATTATTAAATATATTTATCAATATAATTTTTTTTAATTTCACAAATAAAATTAAAAAATAATACAGATTTTTTTAAAATATATTTAAAAAATAAAAATATATAAAACATATATTATTCTATTAATTTTGCTCGTAAAATAAAAAACTCCGTATATTATATCAAATAACTTTTTATCTTTAAATAACAAAGTCTAATAAATAGTTGACGTTATAATTTATTTCTTTATCATAAAACTGTGATCTATTGGTAATATATATATATATATATATATATATATATATATATATATATATAAAACTAGCAGAGCAAATATGGATATTGAATCGGGTATGAGTTTTCTTCGGGTTTATATTCTCTTCTTTTATCAGATGGTAATGCTCGTTTATAAAATCCAAAACGAATATAAACATGGACCCTTATGAGCTGGAGTGCCAGGATGAGGTTAAAATCTGGAATGATGGACTGTGTTGCACATGAGCCTTGGCCATGTTGGACATGGTCACCGCAAATTGAATCAGTGTCAAAATCTTGAAGGCCAGGCAATTGCAGCAACCTGATTTTTCTAAGCATGTCATCCGTCCTCGTCAGCGTTGGAATAGCTCTGCTCTCGCCTCCTTATCCACAAAACAAGCTTAGGCTACGGTCGTTCGAAGTGCCATCTGGGTGAGATGCTTATCGGCATGCAAAGCTGAAAGAGCCACGACTCGACAAGTGTTCATTAACATTTCCACGTGACGTTACAAGAAAGGAGAGTAAAGGCCCGGATCAACACTTTTGAACCGGCCTTAATTTTTGTCTTTAGCATCTAATGATATGTATTTATAGGCTAAATTACTTCCTCGATAATGTGTATATATGATCTTCATAACTCCAAAGAAGGCGAAAATGAATCAAGCAATTCGATCAGTTGGAGCTCAGCCATCAGCAATTTTCTCCTCTACTCTGCAATCTTCTTTAGGGCGCAAAAGTTCATCGATCAGCTTCAGGGCTGTCACGAGTTCTTCCAGGCGTCCAGAAAATCCACAGAGCATGGACCAGAAATTAGAAAATAATCCAAAGGAAAAAACTGGGTTAGTAACAGGGAATATTATTGGAAAACACTGCTTTATTTTTTTCTTTCCTGGTCTATTGTCTGAATTCTTTATGTTGATTGTTGAATTTTTGTGTGTTTTAAGGGACGTGATGTCTCATTCATTTGGAGAGGGATATGCCACGAGATCAGATGAAGAAGGATTTGGAGGGACTTATGGAGGAAATCAGAGTGAATCCGAAATACAAATGGACAAGGAGATTCATGAAAATCATCCAGGTGATCAGTTGAAGAAGAATACATTAATAATTGAATATATAAAATATATATATATATATATATATATATATTAAAGTTTGAGTTTTTAGATTCGTAACTCATGTTCTCTAATGCTCCCTAAGGTACATTAAAAGAAAAAAAATTAAGATATGTAAGAAATTTTTTTTAAATTAAAAATTTGTACTGTCAACCCATGAATCTTTGTTATTGAAAATCGAATATTAATTATTTAAATTAAGAATCAAACATTTTATCAAAAAATTGAGTCAAACATTTTATCACTAAATTACATAACTGGTTGTTTATAAATTAATATTCATAGATAAGGGAACTATGTATTTCTTCTTGAAATTTTGCGTGTATTTTAATTGAGTGAGTTTGCTTTGGTGCATGAAGCTTATGACAAGAGTCAGGGGAGTGAAGTGAAGGAGAAGGAGAAAGCCAGGCACCAAACTCACGCATCGAGTTAAACCACTGGGAAGATGGAGAATAATTGATGTTTATTTATATCTATTTGAGTGCGACTAATCTGTCTATATGACTATGAATGAGAGTTGCTCATGTTTTTTTTTATGTTTATTATTTTGTATTTATGTTCCTCGGACGTCATCAACCCCTTTAATTTTTGTTTTAATGTCCTGATTCAGCAAATGTTATTTTTTATGGTCCTTCAAACTCGATTTGGCGTATAGTTTTAACTGTTTTATTTTATCGGTGATCAAATTTTACCTATCTGGAAACTGATACAAATCTGATATGAAGATGAACAAATTCTGCATTTCCACTTATTATGAAAGTAAAAAAGGTTGGAATTCAATTGACAAAAAAAAAAAGAGAAGAAAATATCGCTAATGGATTGGGCTTGTATTTATTTGATATTCTTAGAAATCCAAAGGTTTGGGCTGTTGAAGATGTCCATCATGTGGGTTTAGTTTTCATCAATTTTGGGAACCAAACTTTTAAGTAAGCGAGTCAAACTTTTGTGATTAATACATATATATTTCCCGTTTATAATAGAATTCTTTCTTTTTTTCATTATTCCTTCATCTCAAATGTAATTATAACTCGGTAATTCTGTGCATCATAACTATACCAGATAACTAACCCGGTTCCGTCCGGGTTGTTTTTTTTTTCAATGAAATATAAATTTTTTAATTTAATAATAATTAAAAAATTAAATATTTTTAGTATTTTGTTTATTTGTTTATTTTTAAAAAATATAATCTCTTGAAAAATAATAATAAAAAAAAACTAATGCTTTAATTGTGTCAGTTAAAAGGAATTGAATAGGTGTTGAATTCTATTTTAAATAAAAAAAGTTATTTTTAAAAAATTATATAAGAGAGATTATTTTTTTAAAAATTATATAGACTAAATTCAAACTCAATAATACATAAATACATGACAATCCAATTTATTAATACAATAGTTATTTATTATCAATGTTGATCAATTATAAAATTTAAATTCATTTACCCATTAAATCAAAGGCTACTAGCTATCATCACTCATTCAACTTTTTTTTTTTTGGATAATATCCTATATGGCTTTTGAACTATTGTATTTTGTTAAATTTGGTATAAAAACTAAAAAAGTTACTAAATAGATATCTAAACTTTAAAATCGTGTGTCAATTTGGTCCAAAAGAACTTTGTTAGTCGAGTTACTAACTTGTCTTTTTTAGCCAATAAAAAACTACCATCTAGAAATAAAATGACATGTCATACTTATACAGCCATATATATCTTAAAAAAAAATTGAATAAGTAAAAGAATTAATTCCCCTTTAAACCCCAAGTTCGAAAAACTCTCCGAAATTTTAACAAAATTGAAGTTTGTGAATTTGAAGTGACATGCTTGTGAAATCTAAGCTGCTACCTTGTGAAATTGAAGCTGTTACCTTCACGAAATTAACAACAAATGAAGAAAGCAAGATGGCTAAAAGAAGATATGAAGGTTCTTTTGAAGATTCACCAAAAAAAGTGGACATTCTGGGTAGTCACAATCAAGCTGTAGCTCAAGAATAAGAAATCATTTTAATTCAATTAATTGTTATTATAGAGTAATGGCTCTAATTCGTAGGTCGACAATATTGAAAAATTCAGGAAAAAAATTTTATAGGTGTAGAAAGTTCAAATAGGTATTCTTCACATTTGTTGATTAATGTAGAATTGGTTTTGTATTGATGGATAAAACTAAATTTGTTTCTGTTAACGTTTTGCTGAGTGTGAATTGTTATTTTTTCATTTGGTTGAAGATTAGCATTCGTTGGACAGTGAAAATGCAAATTGGAATGAGGAATTAAGATTTGAAAAGGACAAATTGCTAGCTGAGAATAAAAAGTTAGGGAAAGAAAATTTGCATTGAACGAAAATTGCAATAATAATGAAGTTAATAGGCTTTTGCAATAATAACCAATACATTAATGATCCATCATGAAATAAGTTCATCAATTTCCTTCTCATTATACATAAAGAAATTGATGATGATTATCCCAAAAGAGTAGAAACAACATTTATAAATGATCATAAATAAAATGAAGCAAGATGAAACAAATTCAGTCATTATTGACTAAAAGCAATTCATACAACATCCAATAGTGTACCTTCATACACTGTTCAGTACACAAAAAAAATTGATGATGAATATCCAAAAATAGCATAAAAAACATTCATCATGGTTATAAACAAAAAGCACACAAAAGTTATAAAAAGGTATCATGTTAAAAAATAACATTCATATCAGTTCTCTAAAGTGTTGTTGGACTTGGTGCTTTATGACTTTTTTTTTTCCAACCTGGCTTTTTTATGTACTTTGTATCTCATGTAGAAGAGTTAGAGTGTCATCAAGTGTTGTTGAAGTTTGTTTCTTCCTCTTGACACCTAACAAGTCATTTCTTAAATCTTGTATTAAAACCATTGAAGTATTGCTAAACAATGCATCAAAGTCATATCTAGTAACACCTATAAATAGGTTACCTTGAAACAACTAGATTCTTTATATTCATATCTAGTAACACTATCTAAATGGCCATCAATCTTCTTATTCAAAAAATCATCTATAGTTGATGTTGATGTACGCTTAGCATTGTTTGGAACAGAGATCAACATTTAATATTTTAGTTCAGGCTATTTGATAAAATATAATTCATTGGCATATATGCATAAATCCTAAATAATCTAACAATAAAATAAAAATTACATAATAAAGGAACTTTAAATATAATATCTACAATCTTATCTTCTCGTTAACATATATACCCATTCATTGCATGATTTTTCCCCCTCGTTTCAGGTGGTACAAGTTTTTTTTTTAATTTTTAATTTTTTTTTGAATAGGTAACTTTAAGGGTCTTATGGCCTTTGGTACTATATTAGTTGCTTTAGTCTGTCTTGATGAGGTGGTTGCTATAATCTTTGTGAATGTTGTGGGTATTGTAGTCTATGTGAGTGGTGTGGCTGTTGCTCTGGTCATTCTGGGTGGTATAATTGCTGCTCTGGTCACTGTAGATGGTGTGGCTATTGTTTTAGTCACTTTGCATGGTGTGACTATTGCTCTGGTCACTTTTGGTGATGTGGCTATTGTTCTGATCACTCTAGGTGGAATGGTAGTTGCTCTAGCATAGTGTTATAATCTTGTAAGTTTATGAAGTATAGGTGTATTCATGTCTTTAGCTTGTCTTGTGTTACTACCATGTAATACATAAAAAACAGAACATTAAGTTAAGTAAGTTGTAAATTAAACTTCAAATCATATAAGCAGATTGTAACTTACATTATTTTTATAGACATTTTTTTGAATTATGATCAAACTTGAAATAGATTTGACACCTTATCTTTTTTTTTTTTCTTTGATAACTTTGTTCCATTTAAGCTTTTATCATTCTCTATAGTTTTTTTTTTTTTTTGTCTACTAGGTATTTTTCTAGGAAGTGATAGGTTTATGTCTCTTATTTATGTAGTAGGATGAACTTGTATCCAAGAATATGAGGCAGCACATAACTATAGCATTTATCATATATTTCTTTCTTATATACATGTGCAACATATTCTTTAATTTTTTCATTCTTAAAAATTATGACACATATGACATGAGAACATGGTACCTCAATCAAATCCCATGACCTACATGTTCACTTACTCCCACCTATGTCTACCATAAATATATCCATACAACATTTAACCTCATATCCATCATTACCATTCCATGCAACATGACAAAAAGCATTAAATTCCTTATGTTCATCTATTTTCTCACAAATTCTGGGACAAAACAACTTAGTCCACTTAGCACATCTAGTCATATTGTCAACAATTTTTTTGCATCACATAATGCCTAATTTTCTCAAATATTGAAATGATGGACATATGCCTAGCATGAATAATCCTAGTATTAAATGCCTTAGTTATATTGTTATCCATAATATCAGACAAACATCTAGTACTAAAAAATGTCTTAGACCAATATTTAGGACTTTCTTTTAAGATATTAATTAATGTTGTACCTTTCAAATCTCCAAGTTTTTTTGCTCTTACTTTGAACTCAGCCTTTGTTGTAGCTTTACTGCACATCTAGAATTGCTTGTAAAGGTCATTGCTTCTATGAGTTTTCTTTCAATTGATAAATCAATGTCTTGTACAGATCTATTTTCAACTTTAGGAATCACAAAAATTATGGCATTATATAAACCCTACAATAATAAATGAAAAAAGTTAATTAAACATTAAAAAGTAACAACCTACACCTTGAAAAGATAAAAATTGTATAGTTATCATACATACCTTTTGCATGTCACTCATGATAGTGAATCTAGCACCATCTTCCACTTGAAAATCAACTTTCAAGTTATCCAAAATTCATCCCTAAGTATGCTTATTCTCCACCTCTACAAGTGCCTAAGCAATATGATACATTTGATTATTGGCATCTCTACCAATAATAACCAAAACCTTAGCTTTTAAAGGTCCTTTCAAAAACATCCATCTAAATATAGTAAAGGCCTATAATATTTTTGGAACCTTTCCCCAAGTGTACTAAAATAAAAATACAACCTCAAAAACCTTTATTTATGCTTTATTGTAGGCCTTTCAACTATTATATCTACATGTCCATTTAGATTTACCTTTCTTAGAGCAGCAACATAATCAAACAACTTTGAAAACTCATAATGATATCTGCTAGTAATTTTTCTTAAGCTTTCATCCTAGCATTCTTACAAACCCCTATTGTGACATCAGTATTTAACTCCTTTTTGATAAGTCTTTTCATCTTAACTAACTTTAATTCATGAATAATCTTAAGCTTGGTAAGATAATGATAAGCTAACATGTTATAATCTACCCTTAAGTTTTTGAAGATAATAATACACTAATGCTTATTTCTCTGACTTCACCTTGAACAACCCATCATAGTTGTTTATCATAGCATAAATAAGAAATGGATAGTCTTCATGTTTACAAACAGCCCTGACCTTATGTTTCTCATTCTTAAAGTATTTATAATCAAACCTTTTTGCAATTGCATGTTTGGTCAATGCATCATTGAATTGCCTTGAACATAAAAAATCATGCCAATCTCAAACCTAAAAACTGGATCTAAAAGGTCAAAGTATTTTTTCCTACTTTTCTTACATATAACCTCCTTATCTTCACAACAATCATAACTATCTATGTCTAAATAGTTTATGTAATCTATATCATCTTTTTTATTTGTTTTAGCCCTACTATTCTCACTTACCTTCTTTTGCTTTACTTTTTTCTTTTTTCTATTTATCTTTTGTAAAAGACCCTCAAAATCTAATTCTAGTGAGATCTTATTACTCTTCATTGCCCTATTTTTTTCTCTAAACTTATTGTAAGATGTTTTAATATTTTGTATTTCTTCATCATCAATATCCGAGCCCTACTCATATTTTCTAAAGGTTTTTTTCTCACTATTTGAATATTTACCCTTATTTGCACCTTTATATGAACCATCAAGTGTACTTGCATCCAACATAGTCACATGTACAAATGCATCTCCCAAATTACTATCACTATCAGCCCACCCACCTAATTATTATCATATATCCTATTAATGTTTGTAGCACTTTGTAAATTAATGTCCTTATTGGTTCCATCTTCCATATTAGATCCATCCCTTTCACTGTCCTTCCTAACTTCCTCATTATGCTCATGACTTGACAATAATGTTACATCATTTACAATATTAAGTATATCAACCCCATGATGCATATATACATGTATCTTTTCAATTGTCCTTATATGATCTATCATCATAACAAATCACATCAGGATCTACATTCCATACATCTACATGCCCACCCACATAGCTTAGTCTTAGATTTGCTAAAAAATTCCCATCCAAATGCATGTGTAAAGGAAGCATTACAAAAGCCATTATTTAGTTGTATCAAAAGTAACAAAAATAGAATAAATAAAACTTTTAAATAGTATAAAGAATACAATAATGCAGACAAACTGGGACCACACCACAAAATCCAAACATAATCCAACATGCAAAGTTGACCAAAAGAAAATGTTGTGCCCAAATAAAAAGGCATACGAAAGTGAAATGCTATGCGTACATAAACTCGTATTGAATAAAAAAGAATTTGAAATAAAAAAGTCACAATTTCCAAAACTATTGTAACCCTAAACTAGAGAATAAAAATAACAATGTACTTTAAAAATTTTTGTAACTCCAAATCGATTCTCACTTTGCTCCACAAAATTGAATCCAAATACTCCATAAATTTTTTCATGCCAGTCGATGCCCCTGATTTATCTTGTTCTAGAGAGTGATGGTAGCCCAGCTCGAACCTATCGGGTTTCAACCAGACCCAACCCTATAGGGTTGTTTTTTTTTGTTTGAAAATCAAATTTTTGGTCGAGTCAAGTAATTGGAGAAAAAAGTCAAAATATGATTTTAGGCAAACCCACCTCGACCTGACTTGATATATATATATAAATTTTATATTATATATTTATATTTTTTTATATTTATTTAAGTTTAAATTTATATTTAAAAAATAATATTTTATATTTAAAAAATAATATTTTTTAATTTCGAGTTAGGTTAAGTTGGGTGCGATTTTATACAATGTCGGTTGGGTTAGGTTCGGGTATAATAAAAATTAAAAAATTAGTTTCTAGTATTATAGATGTAAAGTCTGGTCGGGTTCAGGGCAAACAAAAATCCACTCTAACCTGTTACCATCCTTAGTTCCAGTAAAGAAACCCAATACTTGGATCAGATGGTATAATCGAATCTAACCTAAAATATTTCTATTTAATGTATTTTTCATCACTTTCTTATTTGATTCTTAAAGATTGTTTAGATTTAGGGTACTGACAGAAGAACGATTTTGTGAGTTTTTTTATAGATAAGATTTTGAGATTTTTTTAATTTTGGTTTAGGGTTATTTTATATGGGTTTAAATTTAATCAATATATGGCCACATAAGCATGACATGTAAGTATGACATATCATTTTGTGTCTAGATGGTCATTTTTTATTGGCTAAAATAGCCAAATTAGCATCTCGACTAACAAAGTTAACTCTTGAACCAAATTGATACATGATTTTCAGAGTTTAGGTACCTATATAGCAATTTTTTTAGTTTAAGTACAAAATCTAACAAAACACAATTGTTAATGGGCCATATAAGACATTCTCCCTATTTTTTTTAAAAGAAAAAAACCTAATGGTTTTACTATAGTGGGATGGGCATTATAATAATTTTGGTCACTAATAATAAGAAAGCATTTTCATAATTATGGATGTAGGGGCAATCATAGTAACTTTGACCAATTATGGTAAAAAGATATTTCGATAATTATGATATGAAAGATATTGTAATAATTTTAGTTGATTATAGAAGATGGGGCATTATAGTTAATTTGAACAAGTGTCATTCAATTGTCAAGCAATTTGAGAGCATTATGGACATTTCTAAAGAAATTATTTTCATATTATTTTATAGATGAAAAAAATTAGTATATAATTATGAAGCAATTAAAAGAGCATTTTCGTAATTATGATAAGAGGGTATTATAGTAATTTTGATAAATTATAAAATTAGGGGCATTATAGTAATTTTGACTAATTATAGATTATGGATATTTTCGTAAATATGGTAAAATGAGCATTATAGTAATTTTGATCAATTATGATAGGAATGATACTTTCGTAATTATGATAGGAGTGGTAGCATAGTAATTTTGGCTATTTATGAAAAAAAAGGTATTATAGTAATTTACATGGTGTAATTAAATACATATAGAAGAGTATTTGTGTAATTTTGCTAAGAGTGACAAAATGTCACATGTCAACAAATTATGAAACAATAAAAATTGTATTTTTATAATTTTGGTGGGGTTTTTTTAATTATAGTTATAAATACGTAATTTAATAAGGGTAGTAAAGTAGTTTTGATTAGTTATGGTAGGAGAAACATTTTCTTAATTATGGTATGAGGGTAATCATAGCAATTTTGGCTAATTATGATAGGTAGGCATTTTTATAATTTTGATAGTAAGGGCATTTTAATATATTATGATAAAAGGGCATTATAATAATTTTGGTTGATTATGAAAATAAGGACATTATAGTAAATTTGTACATATGTCAAGCAATTACCAAATAATTGAAAATGCATAATTTTATCTATTATATAGTTATAAATACTTTCATGATATAGTTATAGATAAGACATATAGGGCATTATAATGATTTGATATTTATAAGAAATGTATTTTCTCATTTATATAAGAAGGTATTATCATCTTTTTGCGCATATGTCAAGTAATTAAACAAAAAATTGAAGGGGCATTGTCATCTTTTATATATAGTTATAGATGATGCGAGGCATTATAGTAATTTTGACCAATTACAATACGAGAAATATTTTTGTAATTATGGTAAGAAGGGTATTATAATAATTTTAATAAATAATGGTAGAATAGGGCATTTTCATAATTATAATAGTAAGGGCATCATAATAATTTTGCTAAATTATGGTAAAATGGGCATTATTATAATTTCAACTAATTTATGGTAAAAGAGACATTTTTGTAATAATGATAAAAAGATATTATAATTATTTAGGATACGTGTCAACTCTTAATTAAAGAACCATAGGGGTACTTTGATAATCACAATGAGATTAGTAATTTAATACATAGCTAATTTTATATTATGTTGAAATTTAATATATGTAGTTTAATAAGAATATTATAGCAATTTTCAAATAAAATTCTACACAAAATTTCAATGAAACGAAAATAAGGGTATTTTAGTAATTTAAAGTGTGACTAATTTTATATTATTATGTTAAAATTTAATATGTAAATTAAAAAATATATTATAATAATTTTAAATAAAATAGTACATGTCAACTTCTTATAAAGCAATCATAAAGACATTTTTATTATTATGGTATAAAGCATTATAGTTAGTTTAACCAATTTTGTTAAAAAGACATTATAGTAATTTTGGTCAATCATGGTAGTAGGAACATTTTCATAATTATAGTACGAGGGATATTATAATAATTTTAGCCAATTGAAAAAAAAGGTATTTTTGTAATTATGTCATAAGAATATCATAGTAATTCATCATTTATAGGATGGAAATTTTCATCATTTAAGAATTAAAAGGCATTATAGTGATTTGACATTTATAAGAGGGGTATTTTTGTCATTTAAGTAATAGGGGGCCTTATAGTAGTTTATCATTTAAAATAGAGGTATTTTTGTCATTTAATATTGGAGGGGCATTATCATCTTTTTAAACAAGTGTCAAGCAAATGGTAAAAAATTGGAAGGATAAAATGGACATTTTCATAGATATTACTATCTATATATTATATAGATATGTTTACTATATATGTTTGATATGAGATGATTTACAATATAAAGATGATTTTTTTAATTTAAAATTATGGTTTTTTTATTATTATAATATTCAAATCCAAGAAACAATCCATTGATACAAAAATATTGAGTCATCACTAATTTTTTTTATTTAGGTGTAATTTGGCATTTATGTAAATTTATCATTTTTAAGGTTATCCTAAACTTAAATAAGAGTTCTTAAAAAAAAATATGATTTGGTCTATATCAACAAAACTAACTTCATAAGTCAATTATGTGTAGGGAATATTTTAGTACCCTTATAATGCCCAAAATTGGTTCCAAATTAGTCTTATATTATTTTGTCTAAGTTTTAATTAAGATGGTATTTTATTTCTTATTATTAATATGAATATTTAAATATTGGAAAAAAGTGTTTAGCCTTTCATCAAAATAAAAATTTTTCTCATCTCAAGAGTATTTAAGATAAATTTATTATTCACTTAAAGAAGCTATATCGTTGAATTTATTAAATATCTTATGACAAAAAAGTCAACATCATTTTTATTTATTTATAAAATATTAATTACAAATAATGATACAAACATATTTACAAATTTTTAATCATAAAATAATATATTTACTCTTTTCTAAAAAATTCAATTCAAATTTTATTTTCATCAACCAAATAAATAAATCAATAGGTAAAAAAATCAAAATAAAAAATAAATAATGAATAAATAAATATAGAAATAAATATGTAAAAAAATAGCAAAACAAAATAATTTCATAAAAGAATTATTATCACAAAATTTATCCTAAATCATATTAGAACACAAATAAATATTACATCATAATAAATAAAAATAAAAAAAATGTACCTAACCAATGCTTTTGGATCCACTCGAAATAAAACCTACTGTCAAGAAAAATTTTGCTTGACTCTGTTTGCTTTAATATTACATATATTGCTCTTTTTTTTTTCTTTGTGATTCTTTTTTATTGTTATTAATTGCTCAATTTCTTGTTGCCTTATTGAATTGCTGATTGTTCTTGTGATCTTTCTTTCCATTTATTTATTGATATCCTATTCTCCATTTTCTTGAGAATTTCTCTCTTAAAATTAAAAATTTTGTGTAACCTGATAATTGTTGATTGTTTTGTTGATTGCCAATTACTTCTCTAGTTGTTTCTCTGTATTTGCTTTTTTTTAATTAGTGTTTGATTAAGGCTAATTGTTGTGCAAAATTGCTCTCTGCCTCTATTAATTCCCCTTTCTTCTTCTTGTGTGTTTGCTTTCTAGTAATTCAATTTCCAAAATTGAAAGGAAAATCTATATGTAACCAAAATTTGACAAATCCAATTTTAAATATTTCAAAATCACTTTCCTTTTGCTCAATCATTGATGCCTAAGGAAGTCTTTACTTAAACTCAAAGAATCTTAAAAAAATATTCACATAATCAAATCTTTGCCAACATTTTTTTTTGAATTTTTTCTAACTTTTTTTACAAGAAATAAAAATAAAATAAAGTTACATATATAAAATAAATAAAACTTTTTGGGCCTTTTTATTTGGATTTAAAATTAATGGCATAATTAAAAGTCAATATCAAATTAAAACTTAAGGCTCACTAATATTGAAAAATATCATAGATAAAATAATATGTCTACAGCTGCCTCTCTTTGCACATTTGCTATAAAATAGGAATTGTATAAAGACAAAAGACATCTATTTTATTTGGATCAAGAAAAATCTAAAAAAACTCCTTCTTAATAGAGGTTTTAAAACTTTGAAAATCTTAATTGAAAAATTTTTGAAAATCATTTTAGAAATTTGTCTCAAATTGCACCTTGAGGTTTTAACAATACACTTAAAAATGTATCCGAAGGATTTAAATATGAGATACCCAAAGGTTATAAAAAAGAGATACTAGAGGTTTTAAAGATGTGCTCAGAGGTTTTAAAAAGGAGATACTTGAAAAGTTTTTTTAAAAAAGATACTCAGAAGTTTTAAAGAAGATACAATACCTGAAGGTTAAAAAAGTTACTTAGAAGTTTTGATACCCAAAGGTTTTTAGGAAAGATGCTTGGAAGTTTTAAAAGATTACGTTCAAAAGTCTTACAAATCATGCCCAGAGGTTTTAAGGATTTTTTTATTTTGTGAAAAAGTTCCTCCTTAACAAAGGTTTGAAACTTTGATTATCTTATCTAAAAAGGTACCTAAAGGTTTTAGGGATCCATATCCTGAGATCTTATAAATTATACCTAGAGATTTTTTAGATCGTGCTTAGAGGTCTTTTTAGATCATGCTCTTAGGTTTTTTAGATCATGCCCTAAAGTATTATAGATCATTTTCATATTTAAAAAAGCTCTTCTTTAATAAAGGCTTTTGAACTTAAGAAAAAATTCAAATCTAAAAAGTTACTTGAAGGTTTTAGGGATCATGCTCTAAGGTCTTAAAAATCATTCTCGTATTTGAAAAAGTTTTTCCTTAATAAATGCTTTGGAACTTAAGAAAAAATAAAATCTAAAAAGGTACCCGAAAGTTTTAGTTATCATGTTTTGAGGTCATATAGATCATTCTTATATTTGAAAAAATTCCTCTTTAACAGAAACTTTAGAACTTAAAAAAAAATCACATCTAAAAAGGTACTCGAAGCTTTTAGGGATTATGCCCTAAGGTCTTATAAATTATTCTCATCTTTGAAAAAACTCCTCCTTAACAGAGTTTTTGGAATTTAAAAAAAATCATATTTAAAATAAAACTTCTCATCTTGAAAAAGGTTTCACCCCTTAATCAAGACTCAACATGTTCACAAATCTCATTTTGAAAGTTTTTCTTTCACAAAGATTAATAATTTGTCGTGAAATTTTTCCTTAATTGAAAATTAAAATCTCATAATGATATAAAAATCACTTAATTTTCATCCATACCAATTCATGTCAATTCAAATATAAATGTCTTTTCAACAAATATCCCAATATAGTCATTTTATCGTCATAAATATTCAAATGACAACAAAAGAAATTGTCCCACATAACTATTCCATGATACAAAAAATGCCTATTCTTTCAAAAACATGTGATTAATATCTTGAAAATTAGTGATTACTACACAGGTTGATGGATGTTAATCACATCTTGGTTTTTCCAAAAGGATGAAATGGTTTGAAATATTAAGATCTTAATTATGAAAAGAGACTTTGTCATTGGATAGGAAAAAGCAAATCAATTTTTTTTTTTTCATTTAGGCTCACAAATAAAAAGTTATCTTTTAAAGCACAATTCACTTTTGCACTTTTTAAATTTTTTGATATAGCATTTTAATAAATGTCAAACCAATTATGATAGACTCAAAATTAAAAAAAAAATAAATAGAAAGGTTCAAATTTCAAAACAAACTTCAAACTATGGTTAATTTTCTTAGATTTCTCAAAGGTTTTCATTATTCATCGGTTCATTCAAAATCCCTTTATTTAATGAAATTGCATGAGATGCTTTCAAAATTTCAATCTTACTTTAGATTGTCTTTTTGATTTTTCACCCAAAAACTTCATTCCATCTTTTTTTACTATTCATCATGTATATGAAAATTCAAAATTCATCCAAAACAAAAAAAAAAATGATGATAATTTTCTAAAGAAAAGTTTCTCAATTTAAATATCCATACTTTATCAAAATGGGCATTTTAAAAGACGTAATGCAAGCAAGGGTTTGGGGTTTTTTAAAAAAGGATAAATAAGCCTAAAAATTGTGTTTAAAGGTAATCAAACCAATGATCATTTATTTTTCTAAGAAAATTTATCATTTTCACTTCTCAGAACATGCATTTTTATCTTTTATTTTTTTCATTTTCATTCTTTTTTCATTTTTTTTCATGTATGCCTTTATTTTTGTCAAATTAAGTTCAAAGTTTTGGAACTTTATTTACTATAATATTGTTTTTTGACCATAGGTATTCTTTCTTTATCCTTAATTTTGGATTTAATGTTTACTCAAATAGATCATCTTTCATACTTGCCTCCCAGTGTGGAGGATGATCTTTGATTAAGGGTTTTTTTAAAAAAAATCAATAGGCTAAAAAAAGATAGCAAAGAATGTTTTCTTTTTGTGAAAGGAATATAAAAAATGCTTATTTATCATATCAAATATGAATACCTTTATTGAAAAGTAATTTTTGAGAGAATATATATATTTTTTTGATTTTGGAATCATTTAAATATTTCATATGCATGATGTTACAATTAATTATTTTATTTTTCATCTTCTTTTACCTTTCTTACAACTCAAGTTCAAAATGTATCATTTCAATTTGCTACATTAAAAATGGTCCTAGTTACTCCAAATGTTCATGTAAACTACATTCAAAAAGAGATAAAATGAATGCCATCCAAATCAAAAGGTATTAGAGAAATTGAATAATTTGACTTTTGGTAAATTTACCTCAAGATGTGAGCAAAGGAAAACTTTGGGGTAATGAATGAAAAAGGAAAAAAAATGTTGCATAAGGCCAAATGTGGAATAAGGATATTAAGGGGATATGACTTTTTAGTAATTATACTCAAAGGAAGAAATTAAAAAATTTGAGCTTCGTGAGTAAACTTGGGTAGTGTTGTGTTTAGAATAGTCTTAACACTTATCAAATTATCAAAATCTAGAATCTTTAAAAGAGTGTCTCATCTATTGGCTCATAAAGAATTTTTCAAAAAAGATTTTACAAATTTCATTGCTCATAACCTTAATGAAGTCATTAACTTGGAAATCCTCCTTTGTCAAATGGAAGTAAAGTTGATGAAACTTTGGAAGTTAAGCTTTTGAGTGATGTGATTTAACTGAACTAGAGCATGAAATGGTAAGAGAAATGACTGCTTATGATTATTCTTGATAGTAATCACCAATTCTCTTAAAATTGTCGACATAAGAACCTTCTTTCTTTTTATTTTGAAAAACATTTTGTTATAATTATGTAAAGAAATTATGTGGACTTTTATTGTTAAATAATCTTAAACTCAAAAGGATGAGGAAAAAATTTTCAATATTTACAAATCCCATTCAATTCATGACAACATGTTGTGATGCTCAAACATTAAATGACATTTATTTTCAAACAAATAGAACACAAACTCGTTTTTAATTAAACTGTTTACAAAATTAAGGAGAACAAATATTGTAGCAAATAAATGAAATAATGTATATACAAAAATATTTAAATGGATAAAATGTATATATAAATACATGTATATAATACATAGTAAAAATAAGAATTCATATTCAAAACTATATACAAAACTGAAAAGGGCAAAGATTATCTCAAATAAATAAAATAATATACATACAACCATGCTTACATGGATAAAAATGTATATACAAATGCATATATGCAATATATAGTAAAAATAATAATTCATATTCAAAACTATGTACAAAACTAAAAAGGGCAAAGATTGCCCTAAACATATTAAATAATGTACATACAAAATATTTATATAGATAAAAATATATATGCAAGTACATATATGCAATACATAGTAAAAATAAGAATTCATATTTAAAACAATGTATAAAACTAAAAAGAAGTAACAAAAATTATTCTTTCATTTACAATTAGGCATTCACATCTTTTTATATATGAAAAAATGAAATGGAATAATGCATGCATGAATGGACAACAAAAATATATGTACAAATGCATGTATGTAATGGATATGATCCTAGATTATGTAACAAGAATATAATACATTCCAATTCAAAATCTTACCTATTTTTCTTTCATTTTCCTTTCTTGGTTTTTAAAGAAGAAAAAAATTAAAAACATTTTTATTTTTGTAAAAATTCAAAATTATCTTGATAAAATATAAATATAAACAAATATAAGGTGAATGACAAAATACGTCCCTTTATGTGTCCAATTTTAGGGTCTTCTATACAAATGGAAACAGTAGGACTCTAACTTGGGGTTAGATTCTTAAGGTTTTTCTACATGCTAGGTTTAAAGGCCTTGACAATTTAAAAGTTGTCAAATTGTTTATCACATCATTATCTATTATAGACTAATAAGACACCATAATCTTTACTTATTATAGGCTCAAACAAAAATGATTCAATTTGAGTGAGAGTTTTTTGCTAGCTCACATGAAGGTTTTCATCTCACGAAAGTGTATATACTTGCTTCCTCCTAATAAAAGACAAAGCTTAAGGTCTAGAGCTTATGCATAAATGTGTATATGTGGCATGTGTATGTGTGAAGGAACAAACAAACCCTTTAACATTGTATTCACAAAATCCAACCTTACATGCCCTAAGTAAATGCTATACAAAAGAAAGAAAATGATTAGTACACATAAAAAATAATTATATAAAAATAAATAAATAAAATAAAAACCATCAAAGTAAGGTTTAAGATAACATATAACTAATAACTGGCTTGACTTTCTAGTATCCCTAATGGAATCACCAAACTGTTATGATGTTCAAATTTAAGAACCAATCCATTAGATACAAAAAATGAAGTCACCACAAATATTTTTTTATCTATGTGTTATTAGCCATCTATGTGAATATATCTTTTTAAAGATTATCCTTGCTTGATTAAGAGTTTCTAAAAAGAATAAGTTTTGGTCTACATCAACAAAACTATCTTTGGGAATCGGTTATGTGTAAGGAAGATTTTAGCAACCTATTGTAGACACCCAATTGTGTTCGGGATGAATTGAGATCGATTAGCTAAGATATTATTACTTTTATTAGTATACTATAGTGTTATTATTTTTATATATTATAGTATGTCATTATTATACATTATTATACTATAGCTATTATTATTATTATTATCATTATTATTATCTTATTATTTTATTTTATTTTATTCTTATTTTTCTTTTGTTCAATCCACATGTGGACAAAGAAAATCTAGGAGTGTGATCAGAATCCTACCACATGGTCAAAATTTTAATGCCAGATTGTATTAGTGTGTGATCGCTAAAATTTTGAACCTAAAATCTCGTCTAGACAGAATTCAATCCCAAGATTCAAGCTTGGGATTGATTCTATCCATTTTCTAAAAGTCATCATAAGACTGCCTATAAATTGAATTGAAGATTAGAAGAACAGGATACAGAAATCTTGAGAGAAAAGGGGTGCTAACAGTTTCGGGAAATTTTTGGTAGTAGGGTTTGATTTCAATTTTTGAAAGATTTTAGGAATTCAGGGTTAGCATTTGGATTTTGGGAATTTTAGGGAGACTCTAGTGAATTTTTGGGGATTTCTAGAAAATTTGAGATTTTTTAGAGATTTCTGAAAAATCTAAGGTTTTTGAAGAACACAAGAATTTTTCGATGAATTTTTTGGTGGAACTTTGAAATTTTTAGCTAATTTTCGATAAAATTTCCAGAAACCGACGATCAATTTCGGTTTCTGGTGAAGTTTTTAGCTGAATCTTAGAGAAAGGCAAGAGGATCCTAAAGCTAGAAAGATAAGGGAATTAAGCTTCTAAAGATTAAAATGTTGATTTTATCTTATACAGTGGTCTAAAATGACGTCATTTTAGACATCTCAGATTCTTTCGTCGACCCAGCAACTCGCATAAAGATTTGTGTGTAAATGCGACTCGTTTTGTAAGGTTTCCTTTTTCTATTTTATTTTTATTTTTTGATTTTCATTTTTTTAACTCATTTTATTTTTAGTTTTTGTTCTCATTATTATTTTTCGATCTTCTTTCTTTTTTGAAAAATTTTATCATTTTGTAAAAGTTATTTTTGCAAAAAAAAAATAACAATAATAAAAAAAATCTTCACAGATAATTTTTCAAAAATAAATAAATCTTTTCAAACAAATTCATAGAATCCACCAAATTATTGAAAAATTCTATGAATCAACCTTCAATAAAAAAATAAAAAAATAAAAAATTTCATCTTCTAAACTATTGAAAGATTACTTTGAGGTAAAACCTACCAAACTTTTCGGAGGCTTTCCTATTTTTTTGGATAAAGATTAATAAATTTGATGATGTAGCCCTTTCAGAGTGGGACACTAGTTTACATAATTACTCTTGAAATGAGAAAATTATTCTAAGTTGCTACCAAACTATTAGGCCAATTTTAGGGTTAATTTTCAATATTAAATAATTTGGTAAATCATAAAATGATCAAGGTTTGGATAATTTGAAATCAAATTGGTACCATTTTTTAGATGGGCATTGTGGGGGTACTACAACCTTTCTCATGCGTAATCGACTATCGAACCTAACATTTTATTTTTACAGATCAGAATATGTTTTAGGTGGCCAATCACACTTAAATAAAAAAAAATTGGTGACGACTCCTTCTAATCCAGACCTAGCGATAGGTCCACAGATTTATATGTTATGATAGTTTGACGACTCCATTGAGGACCATAAGAGTTAAGCCAATAAATGATTTCTTATTATCCAAGCCTCGCTTAATAAATTTGAAATTATTATATTCCTTTTGATTGCTTATATTTGCTTTATTATTTATTTTCTTTTTCATTGTGTATACCTACTTATTTATTTGTCTTTCTTTTCATTCATTGCTTATATTTGTTTAATTATCTATTTATTGTATATATATCTGTCATTCATTTGCATATGCATAACATAAGCCCTCCACCCAGGCTTTACCTTTAGGAGGGAATGAAGTACCTATGCCATCGTGAGATTTTATATCTCCGTATGGGTCTGTAAAACACTATCACTTAGATTGAATCCTTTTTGCTTGTAGCCTATGATGGGTGAAGATTGGAGTGTCTTACTAGTCTGTGATAGACCATGATGTAAGAAATAATTTGGGAACCTTTTAAAATTAACCCAAGCCACATATAGTCAACCTTAAGAGTCCAACCATAGATAGAGCCTTATCTTTTCACCCTTTATAGTCAAACTAAAATTCAAGGTCATGTTGTTATCTTATGTTTTATTGAAGTGATTAACTAATTTTTTTGTCTTCTTTTATTTTTTTTCTTTTTATTGACATTCATAAACATGTTTATAGATTGCATAGTATTTTTACCCCAAAGCTATTTTAACAAAAGCCTTCATGGATTCCACAGAGCGTCAGGTTTACGCTTTATCTACACTGTTTAAATATGACTCCCCCATAGATATAAAGATAGAATCAGAGAAGAAACAACTAGAAAAAGAGATTGTTTGCCACCTGGTCATATATCTGCACTACCAAAGAAAGTTCACCTGTTCCTCAAACAGAATGACTTGAAAAGCCTAACAGATATATGGAATAGCATGACTCTTTCAAGGCAAGAAGCTTTCTATCAGAAGTTTGGATATGTTATATATCTCTTGTCAGTGGATATTGATAACTCACTTATTAAGGCAATGATACAAATTTTGGATTCTTCCTACCACTACTTCATCTTTAATGAAGTTGATTTGGTACCAACTATAGAGGAGTACTTGACTTTAGTAAGCATATACATACCATATCCGGATGGAATATATATGAAGAAGCACAAGTCATGGAATCATAAAAAATTAAGCTAGGTTCTAAAAGTGGGAAAAAAGATCATAGATTATTATATTCGAGAAAAAAAAGAAGCATAAAGGTATTCTATGAGAGATTCTCTAAGATTTCATCATCAAGCATTGGATAATGATTAATGGACATATATGGGTTGGTCATTTTTCCCAAAGTTTTAGGCCACATTGAAATAGAAGTGGTCTATTTTTTTGAATAGATTAAAAAATAGTGTAATCTTTCTCCAGCTATCTTGGCAAAAATTATCAGATCTCTGAGCTTTTATAGACAAAATGACAAGGCAAGATTCATGGGTTGCATACCATTACTATATCTACAGATGAAGAGTCATTTTGAATGCAAAAAGAGTACCTTTTGTAAGCTTTATTTCTACACCTGAAATTCAATTAGGGAGTTCTGTTAGAGTAGTTGGCCAAAAGTAAAGACTCAAAAGGAGTGAAAAAATCTATTGCAAGAACTCACAGTTGATCAAGTAAAATGGTTAGCTCTGTGGATGAACAGGAAACCAATGTTATATCAATGTGGAGATAAGACAAGGGTTCCACTTTTAGGATTATGGGGGTTAATAATTTATGCACCACTGATGGTAAAGAGACAGCATGGAACCGAATAGTTTACTTCTATGACATATAAGCTTAGCTAGTTTGATTATTCATATAAAGAGCCCATAACTTTTTAGAAGATTGATAGTGTGATCAAGGCCTAAAAGAGGCCTAAAAGGATAAGCCTTGGATCATTTATTGATAAAGCCACTCAAAAGTATCTGATTTAAAAATCAAAAAGAGGTTAGAAAGTGGCATTTATACTTAAAGACCATCGCCAGTCAATGGACCATGGAATAGATGATGGGTTTCTAGAATCAAAATTCATAAAAAAAAATGAAGTAGAAAAAGAGAAACTAAAATAAGAAATTTTGAAGCTTCAGAGAAAAAAAGACTAGTGGCAGAATAAAGCAAAAAAATTAGAAATCCAAGTCTATAAGATTTCTAAGAAATACAACAAGGCCCAAAAAGTTGTCAGAGAACAAGACGATGCCCTTAAGGAATTGAAAGAGCTACGTCAAGAGCACAAAAGGTTACACATACATGTGCAGGCCAAGAAAATAAACAACACAAATCTGGCTCATAAAAATGAAGAGTTAAAGAAAGAATGTGCACATATAAAAGATGATTTCGAGAAAGTTCAATAGGAAAATAAAATGCTCACAAACTATATTTAGACTCTAAAGGTGAAGTTAGATGAATAAAGAGATCATGTCAAAACCATTACAAAGAAACACAAAGAATTATCCTATTAGGTGTGATACAATAAGAAAGAAAGATTAGAAAAATAAAGATACATAGAGCATCTAATAGCTCAGATAGGCAAGGCTATGATCAAGGCAGGTGAGTGGTAAAAAAAGCTGAGGCACTGAGAACTTCGGTTGCACTAGCAAGAGAGCATGGACAGAGGCTATTAAACTTCATCGAGGAGGCTAAGGATTAGTATGTGCAAGTTACACATGTTTATTGAGGGACAGTGTTAGATTTGATGTAAAATAGACTTTTATGGAATAAATGAAAGTTCACTTTTGTTGATTTTTTTAAGGGGTAAATATTTTCTTTTCTTTTCTTTTTCATGCATTTGCATCACATTCATTAATTATCATAACATCATCATTGAATCTTTAATTATGGTACTAAGGTGCAAGAATAGTTACACATCTATACAATACTTAGGAAAAAACAAAAAAAATGGAGTAGGATAATGCGAGTTACCTTGAAAGGATAGAAAAAAGCTTAAGAGGCACTGAAAGAAAAGTTGAGCATAATTCTAAAAGCCTTAGAAAAGGCAAATAGAGAAAAGGCAGTAAAGAAAAATACCTTACCAGAAGTTACTGTATCAACATATCCTTTAGGTTTTGATCCACAACAAACTCAAATTGCCCCAATATTCAACCTCAACAGGTAGCTTTTCCAAAGTACAATTACCCAAAAATGACTTATGCGCCTGGTCATGAGAACATCTAGAGTTATGACAATCATATTTTTATAAAAAATAAGTCGAGCCCATTTAACTTCCTACTATGGACGAGGCAAATGAGAAAAAAAAGCCACAAATAGCTATACTTTTGGAAAATTCTAAGATTGATCAAGTAATGAATAAGCTTGAAGAAAGATTATAGGCTGTAGAAGGAATTGATTTTTTTGGATCTATGGATGCAGTAGGGCTTTTATCTAGTGCCAAATGTGGTGATACAACGTAAGTTTAACGTATCAGAGTTTGAAATGTATGATAGTACAAAGTGTCCTATCACATATATCATTATGTACTATCGTAAAATGGTGGCATATGCTAGTAATGAGAAGCTGCTCATACAAGTCTTTCAAGATAGCTTAATTGGATCCATAGTGAAGTGGTATGTTTAATTAGATGGGACTCACATAAAGACGTAAAAAGATTTAACCCAATCTTTAATCAATCAGTATTGTCATATTATTGACATGGCTTCCAACCATATTTTCTTATAGGTAATGGAAAAGAAAGCATTCAAATCTTTCAAGCAATATGGCCAAAGAGGACGGGATGTAGCTGCTCAAGTACAACTTTTTTTGATAAAAAAATTACATTATTATTTATGAGTACCCTAAAGTCGCCATACTATGAAAGAATGATAGGAAACGCGATTAAAAACTTTATTGATATGGTGATTTCAGGAGAGATCATTAGAAATGTCATTAAAAATGGTAAATTTGAAGGAGGTGAATCTTTTAAAAGAGCACCTAAAAAGAAAAAGAGTAAAACTCAAGCTGTGAGTCTTGAAATGCAATAATTTAACAGCTATTCTTGGCCTACCTACCCTACATATCACCATACTGTGAACCATACTTTTATTTTTTTTACCAATCAACTACACGACCATCTTATTCATCATCACCACGATCACCTATTTACCCAGTCAGCACAACAAGCAATGCCCAAGAGCCACAAACAAGGGAAATATCCACCTTTAATCCTATACCTATAAGTTATACGAAACTATATCAAGAGCTTTATAAAAACCACCTAATTGCTTCTGTTCTTACAAAATAGCTTGAACCTATTATCCCAAATGGTATGATGCCACAACTCATTGTGACTACCATTATGGAGTAACGAGCCATTCTACTGAAAATAATTTTTCTTTAAAACAAAAAGTGTAACACTTGATTACAAAAAGGCTGATAAGTTTCGATACCAGCAGGAGCTCTGTACCCAATATTAGTGGGAATCTCTTACCCAATTATACAGTCAATACCCTGGACAAAGATAAAAAGGCATATAAAAAGAAGGGTAAAAGAGATTAAAATGTCATTTAACTTGTTGTATGACGTCTTGTATAAAGCCAAGTTGATATAACCAATAACCATATACACTTATATGAGAAGATGCATCCCTAATCCAAAGTGTAAGTATCATAGTGGAGCTTCAAGACATTTTATTGAGAAATGTTGGTAGTTTCATAAAACATTACAAAAGTTAATGGAGTTTTACCAAATAGAGTTATATGAGGAGCCAAGAGCCTCGAAAGATATTGAGGTAGCTATGATAAACAGGTGAGTGCCAAAGCTTATCACTATATGTTGTAAAGAGAAGCTACAATCAGTTGGAAATAAGTTTGTTCCCAAGTTAGTAGCTTTCAAAGTTTCATGTCCATTTTTTTACAAAAATGAAAAAGTGATGCTTTGGAGATATGAGTGTGAGCTGACGACTCAAAAGCATCCGAAAGATATGCTAAAATCTAAAATTGCCAATATAAAAGGTGTAAGAGGCATAACTAAAAGTGAAAAATGTTATACTTTGAAAACTTTAAAGAAAACAAAAAAAGAGTAACAAATTAAACTGAAGATCCTAGATAAAGACACCTTGAGGTCTGTGCCTGAAAAAAAAGCCTGTGAGTTTTTAAAGCTAGTAAAGTATAATAAATATTCTATGATGGAGCAATTGAATAAGATGCCAGTCATAATTTCTCTGTTCTTGCTTTTCTTAAATTCGAAACCTCATCGTAATACCTTGTTAAAAATGTTGAATCAGACTTATGTGGCCCATAACGTGTCTATAGAATATGTGAATCACTTGACAGAGAACTTAGTGATGCCACATCAAATCTCTTTTAGTAATGATGAGATCCCGTCTGAAGGTGAGCACGAAAGTTTTGCATATCACCATTAAATACAAAGGCTATATAGTAGCTAAGGTTTTTGTTGATAATGCATCGGCTATTAATGTCATGTCTATGTCCACTTTGGCCAAGCTTTCCTTTGATATGTCCTATATCCAAAGTAGTTATATGGTAGTTTGAGCATTTGATGGGGCTAGGCAAAAAGTCTTGAGAGATGTTGAGTTACCTATGTAGATTAGACCATGTGTCTTCAATATAAAATTTAAAGTCAAGAATATCTCCCTATCATATAGTTGCTTATTAAAAAAGCCATGGATCTACAAAGTCGATGCCATTCCTTATTTGTTACATTAAAAAATCAAATTTAATATGAAAAGATAATTAGTGATTGTGGCTGGGGAAGAATATTTATTAGTGACCCAAACCCATAAATGCCCCATATGTAGAAGCAGTAGAGGAATCATTAAAATACTCTTACTAGTCTTTTGAACCTGTTAATGCAGTAGGTGAAGGGCTCGGATTCAATAAAATTATGATTAATCAGATGGTTAATAAAGGTTAGAGTATTGGGTTTGGTTTAGGCAAAAATCTTTAAAGGATGAGAGAGTTCTCGAAACTTAAAGATAATAATGGCAGAATAAGACTAGGTTATGAGATGAAAAAAGTACCAAACAACAACAGAAAGGCAAAGAATAGACTGATGGTTATTCTTTATTTAAATAAAACTTTCATTTTTAGAGGATACATGTACCCGATAGTTAAAAAAGACACAAGAAAAGAAGTAAGGTGAGAGGAAGCTTTTGCCTAGTTATCTATTCATATGGTGGATAATGAAAGGTAATATGAGAAAGCTTTGGTTTATCCATGCCCACTTGGCTATGGGTTAAAGAATTTGAGGTTCATCCAGATGTCTGTTGTTTCTAATCTTTTTTCAATGTAATCACTTCTCATAACTGCTTATGCCCAAAAGCATTAGGATGAACTCTTATGTTTGAGCTTTTTATTTCTCATTATTTTAACAAAAATAAGAGCATGCTTTTTGTCCATTCCTTCTATTTCATTCATTGTCCCATCAAAGTTTCTTGTCAATATTTCTTATCTCATTAACTTTTAAGTCCCCAAATGAACATGAAAGTAATCATGACAATGATCCAGGGTTTAATTTTGAAACTTTGATTAATATTGATAAACTTGATACTGAAGAAGACTTTAAGGAATACATTTTATCTCTAGATTTAATTAGGCTAATTGAGCAAAAAGATAAATCCATTAATCGTCATCAAGAAGTTATTGAAATGATTAATCTAGGTGATGCTGAAAATATAAAAGAAGTCAAGATTGGTACTTCATTTTTAATAATTGATCGATAAGGTTAGAATATTTACTTAGGGAATTTATGGATGTATTTACCTGGTCCTACCAAGATATGCTTGGGCTCAACACTGAAATAGTAGAATATAGGCTACCCTTGAAACTAGAATGCAGTCGGTATAACAAAAGCTATAGAGAATGAAGCTAGAAATGTTATTGAAAATAAAAAAATAAAAAAATAAAAAATAATTTGATGCAGGTTTTTTGCAAGTGACCAAATATCTTAAATGGGTGGCAATATAGTACCGATCTTTAAAAAAGATGAAAAAGTATGGATATATATAGACTATAGAGATCTGAACAGAACTAGCCCTAAAGATAATTTTTCTCTACCTCACATTGATACTTTGATGGATAATACAGCCTGACATTTGATATTCTCTTTCATGGATGGATTCTCTAGCTATAATCAAATAAAAATGGCTCCAAATAACATGGAAAAACCATATTTATAACTATGTGAGGAACTTTTTATTACAAGGTCATACCTTTCGAACTAAAAAATGCTGGGACAACCTATCAGAGGGCTATGGTAATACTTTTTCATGATATAATGCATAAGAAAATTGAGGTGTACGTGGATAACATAATTACAAAATCTCAAAAGAGAGAGGATCATGTAGTCAACCTCAAAAAATTGTTTGAGAGGTTGAAAAAGTTTTAACTCAAACTGAATCTAGCCAAAAGTATATTCAAAGTTAGGTCAAAGAAGCTATTGGGATTTATTGTCAGTGAAAGAGGGATAGAAGTGGATCCAGATAAAATTTAGACTATCCAAAATTTATCCTTGTCAAGCACATGAAAAGAGGTTTGAGGTTTCTTGGGCAGATTGAACTATATATCTTGATTCATTTCTTAATTCACCTTTAAATGTGATCTCATTTTCAAACTTTTTCAAAAAATAATCCTAATGAATGGAATGAAGAATGCCAAAAAGCTTTTGACAAAATCAAGCAATACCTATCAAATCCTCAAATATTAGCACCATTTATCTCAAGAAAACCATTAATTCTATACATAGTGGTATATGAAAAATCAATGGGATACATGTTGGGACAATAAGATGAATTCAACAAAAGGGAGAAGGCTATTTATTACTTGAGTAAGAGTTTACAGAATATGAGTCCAAGTACTCATTGCTCAAAAAGATGTGTTGTGTTTTGGCTTGGACAGCTAAAAAACTCAGGCAGTACATGCTTTACCATACAACCTGGCTTATAGCTAAATTGGATCCCATTAAATACATCTTTGAGAAGCCATTATTGTTAGATAGAATCGTAAGATAGCAAGTGATGCTCTCGAAATATGACATAGTATATGTGAATCAAAAAGCAATTAAAAAAAGTGTCATTGCTAAATTTTTGGCAAATAGGACCGCTGATGATTATGAACCTATAAAGCTTGATTTTTTAGATGAAAAATTAATAGCCATTTTAGGGTTAGAAGAAGATAATGGCGAGGAAAAGATATGGAAAATGTACTTTGATGCAGCTACCAATTCCTTAGGGCATAAGATTAAAGCAATATTGATATCTCTAACAAGATGGTACTACTCCGTAATTGTAAGATTAAACTTTAATTGCACCAATAATGTGGTTAAATATGAAGCTTGTGTTATGAGATTGCATGAGACTTTGGATAAAAAAATCAAGACATTAAAGGTGTTTGAAGATTCAGCTTTGTTATCTATCAATTAAAAGGTGAATGAGAGACAAGAAATTTAAAACTCATCCCTTACCATAAATATATCTTGGAGTTGTGCAAATAATTTCAAAGTATCTAATTTAAACATTTACCCCGTGAAGATAATCAGATAGCAGATGCCTTCGTAACTTTAGCTACGATGATGCAAATTGGCAACACAGTTGAAATTCAACCCATTAAAGTAAATATCACAGACATACCTATATATTGTGATAATTTGAAAGAGAAAGAAGATGGCAACCCTTAGTATCATGACATTATGCGATACCTAAAGGATTACAGTACCCAGATTAAGCAACAAAAAATGACAAAAAGGTCTTAAGGAGGTTGGCTATAGGATTTCTTTTTGGATGGGGAAATTTTGTATAAAAGAGGTAAAAACCAAGTATTATTACGTTGTGTAAATGCTTTTGAAGCAAAAAAGATCATTAGCGAGGTACATGATGGCATGTGTAGAGTACATGTAAATGGGTATATGATGGCAAGATAGATTATGCAAGCTGGATATCACTGGTTGATAATGGAAAATGATTGCATCGATTATGCTCGAAAATATCACAAATGCCAGATTTATGCTGACAAAATTCATGCTCCACCCAACACTTTACATGTTATAGCACCACCTTGACCATTTTCTATATGGAGAATGGATGTTATTGGTCTACTTACCCCAAAAGGCTTCAAATAGAATAGATTCATTTTTGTGATGATTGATTACTTCACTAAATGGGTCAAAGTCGCTTCTTTCACAATTATGACTAGATCAGTGGTTTATAAGTTCATTAAAAGAAAGATAATCTACAGATATAGGCTCTCAAAAAAAGATTATTTCAGATAATGCAAAAAACTTGAATAGCAAAATGATGCAAGAAGTATATGCTTAGTTCAAGATCAAGCATCATAATTCAACTTCATACCACTTAAAAATGAATAAGACAGTAGAAGTTGCAAATAAAAATATCAAAAAAATTTTAGAGAAGATGATTGAAACATATAAAGATTGGTACGAAAAATTACCTTTTACTCTACATGCGTATTAAACCTTCTTACGCATGTCTATTGGGGTAACTTCTTTTTTCTTGGTCTATGAAATGAAAGCTATACTACCAATAGAAGTAGAAATTCCATCTTTAAGAGTCCTAAAGGAAGTAGGGTTAGAAGAAGTTTGATGGATACAAAAATGCTATGAGCAATTACACTTTATTGAGAAAAAAAGATTGATAACACTTTGCCACGGCCAACTATACCAAAAAAAATGATGAGAGTTTGTGACAAAAAAGTTTGACCTCATCAATTTTGAGAAAAGAGAGTTGGTATTGAAAAGAATTCTTCTAAGTCAAAATAATAATAGAGAAAAATGAACTTCGAATTGGGAAGGATCATGTATTGTAAAAAGAACCTTTTCAGGAGGAGCATTAATCTTAACAAAAATGGATAGGGATGAGCTTCCTAATCCTGTTAATTTTGATGCCATGAAGAAGTACTTTGCTTAACCTAAAAAAAAAGAAGAAAAAGTTCAAGTTAAAAATTCGAAAGGGCAGCTTGAACCAAAAAACCAAAAAAAAATTAAAAAAAAATTTAAGTTAAAAACTTGAAAGGGTAGCTTGAACTAAATGAGAGCAATTTGGATAAGCAGAATATGGCATCACTTGAAAGGCACACTAGGGGTAGTGAATTTCAAAGAGCTCCGAGGTGTTAGGGCATCATTTTTTTATTGAATTTTTTAAAAGAATTCAGAATTTGTTGTCATGATTATCTAATTGTTTGTTCTGGGGCATTATCATCCCCAAATGGTTCCTTTTATGCACATTCATCTTGTTTTTAGCCATCATTTATAATTTATCACTTACCCAAATAAATCATATTTGTCTTGTTTTCCACTTTCGATATATTTTCTTTCTCTTTATGCCTTGTCATGAATAAAAGAAGTACATAACTTGTATCTCATATTTTGAAATTGAGATAATGATTAATAATGAAATGAAGTCATAAGAAATTGTGTATTACTTTGAGAGAATTGAAAGAGACAAAGGCTAAAGATGAACTTTTTTGAATAAAAGAGAATCAATAACTTTTCTTGGGATGAAAATAAATGCTTATTTGAGATGATGAAGGACAATTTCCTTGCTAGAGAAGTGTAAAAAGATGAAAGCTATAGAAACCTTAGTACCACAATGAATGTCCCATTTGCATCCTAGATAGGGTATACATTCATATCATTGCATGCTCATCACAAGTTTTGATCTCAACTCAAGTCAGATTATCTTCAAACTTACAATATTAGTCTAGTCATTTATCTATGATCTTGACTCGATCTTGGTCATCTTCAGACTCATGGCATCAGTTCGGTCATTTATTTACGACCTTAACTCGATCTTGGTCGTCTTTAAACTTGCGACATCATCCCAGTCATATGTTCTCGACTTAGGTCAGATCATTTTTAGACTCGTGGCATTAGTTCAATCATTTGTCTATGACATCGACTTGATCTTGGTCACTTTCATACTCGCGATATCATTTTAGTCATTTGATCTCGACTCAGGTCAAATCATCTTTAGACTCGCGGCATCAATCCAATTATTTACCTACAACCTCAACTCGATCTTGGTCACCTTTAGACTCGCAGCATCATCCTAGTCATCTGATCTCGATTCAGATTAGATCATCTTCAGTCTCGTGACATTAGTTCAATCATTTGTCTACTATTTTGACTCGATCTTGATCGCTTTTAGACTCGCGACATCATCTCAGTCATTTGATTTTAACTCAGGTCAAATCATCTTTAGACTTGTAGCATTAGTCTGATTATTTATCTATGATCTCGACTCGATCTTGGTCACCTTCAGACTCGTGACATCGTCTCAATCATTTGATCTCGACTCTGGTCATATCATCTTTAAACTCGTGGCATCAGTTCGATCATTTATCTATGATATCAACTCAATTTTGATCATTTTTTTGACTCACAGCATTGTCCCACTCATCCGATCTCGGTTTAGGTCAGATCAACTTTAGACTCATGGTATTGTCCCAATCGTTCAATCTCGACTCAGGTCAGATCATTTTACTTTTTTAGCTCAAGATTCACTCATAATCAGTTTCACTCGCTAATTTGACTCAAACAGAGTGGGTGTCTAATCTTTACATCATCTCTATTTAACAATGATGTACAAAGATGGGCAATTATAGATACTTACCTATGTCTGAGACGAATTGAGATCGATTAGCTAAGATATTATTACTTTTATTAGTGTACTATAGTGTTATTATTTTTATATATTATAGTATGCCATTATTATACATTATTATACTATAGTTGTTATTATTATTATTATTATTATTATTATTATCATTATCATTATATATCATAGTATATGTTATATACTATAGTTATTATTATTGTTATTATTATTATTTTTATTTTTTTTATTCTTATTTTTCTTTTGTTCAATATGCACGTGGACAAAGAGAATCTAGGATCATGATCAGAATCCCACCACATGGTCAAAATTTTAATGCCAGATCATATCAATGTGATTGCTGAAATTTTAGACCTAAAATCTTGTTTGGACAGAATCAATCCCGTGATTCATTTATTAAAAATCATCCTAAGATCGCCTATAAATTGAATTGGATATCAGAAGAATGAGATACAGAAATCTTGAGAGAAAATAGGTGCTAATAGTTTCGAGAAATTTCTGGTAGTAGGGGTTTGATTTTTATTTTTGAAAGATTTTAGGAATTCTGGCTTAGATTTAGATTTTTGGAATTTTAGGGAGACTCTGGTGAATTTTTGGGGATTTTTGGAAAAATTGGGATTTTTTAGGGATTTTTGAAAAATCTGAGTTTTTTTAAGAACACAAGAATTTTTCAATGAAATTTTCGGTAGAACTTTGAATTTTTTGGCCAATTTCTGGCAAAATTTCTAAAAACCAACGGTTAATTCCAATTTCTGGTGGAGTTTTTGGCTGAATCCTAGAAAAAGGCGAGAGGATCCTAAAGCTAGAGAAAAAAAGGAATTAAGCTTCTGAAAATTGAAACGCTAATTTTATGTTATATAGTGGCCTAGAACAATGTCATTTTGGACATCCCAGATCCATGTGTCGACCCGACACCCGCATGAAGATCCGCATGTAGACCCGACCCTTTTCGCAAGATTTTTTTTTAATTTTTGTTCTCATTATTATTTTTTGGTCTTCTTTGTTTTTTGAGAGATTTTATCATTTTGTAAAATTATTTTGCAAAAATAAAAAATAAAAAAAATAACAATAGTAATCATAAAAAATCTTCTCGGATAATTTTTCAAAAATAAAAAAATTTTTTCAAATAAATTTATGGAATCCACCAAAGTATTAAAAAATTCTATGAATTAGCCTTCAATAATAAAAACAAAAATATAAAAATTTTCATCATCTAAATGATTGGATGATTACTTTGAAGTAAGCCCTACCAAACTATTGAGAAGCTTTACTATTTTTTTAGATAAAGATTAATAAATTTGACGACGGAACCTTTTTAGAGTAGGACACTAGACTCTATAAATACTCATGAAGTGAGAAAATTATCCTAAGTTGCTACCAAACTGTTGGGATAATTTTAGGGTTAATTTTTAATATTAAATAATTTGGTAAATCATAAAATGATCAAGGCTTAGATAATTTGAAATCAAACTGATACCATCATTTGGATGGCTGTTGTGGAGGTGCTACAATCTTCTCTCTGCATAACTGACTCTCGAACCTAATATCTATTTTCACATATTATAATATGTTTCAGGTGGTCAATCACACCTAAATAAAAAAAAATTGGTGGCAACTCCTTCTAATTCAGATCTAGTAATAAATCCATGAATCTATACGTTATAACACCTATAATGCTTAAAATTAGTACCAAATTAGTCTTATATTATCTTGTCTAAGTTTTAATTTAGATGATTTTTTATTTTTTATTTATTAATCTTAATATTTAAATATTGAAAAAAAGTGTTTAAGCTTTCACTAATTTTTTTTTCTCATCTCATAAGTATTCAAGATAAACTCATTAATTACTTAAAGATATTTTATTGTTAAATTTATTAAATATCTTATGACAAAGAAACCAATTTAGTTGCATCCTTTTTATTTATTTATAAACCATTAATTATAAATAATGATACAAATATTCTTACAAGTTTTTAATCATAAAATAATATATTTACTCTTTTCTGAAAAATGCATTCAATTTTTATTTTCATTAATTAAATCAATAGATAAAAAATAAAATTGACATAAAAAATAAATAATGAATAAATAAATATAAAAATAAATATGTAAAAATTAGATTTCATAAAAAAATTATTATCACAAAATTTATCCCAAGTCATATTAAACAATAAATAAATATAACGTCATAATAAATAAAAATAAAAGAAAGTGTACTTAACCAATGCTTTAGATCAACCTAAAATAAAGTCTTTTGTCAAGAAAAATTTTACTTGACTCTATTTGTTTTAATATTACATGTATGATTTTTTTGTTTTTATGATTCTTCTTGATTGTTGTTCATTGTTCAATTACTTGTTACTTTTTTCGAATTATCGATTGTTCTTATGATCTCTCATTGTATTTGCTTATTGATTTTCTTTCTCCCTTTACTCGAGAACTTTTCTCTTAAAATTCAAAACTTTGTGTTACTTAACGGCTGTTGATTATGTCGTTTATTGCCAATTGCCTCCCCAATTGTTTCTTTGTATTTGTTTTTGATTTTTTTGTTGATCAATGTTTGATTGAGACTAATTATTGTGCAAAATTTCTCACTACCTCTATTGATTCCCTTTTCCTTTTGTTGCGCCATTGCTTTATAGTAATTCAATTTCCAAAATTGAAAGAAAAATATTTATGTAATTGGATCTCGACAAATTCGATTTTAAAATTTTCTAGATCACTATCATTTTGCCCAAGAGTTTGATACCTAAAGAAGTTTTTATTCAAGCTCAAGGAATCTTTTAAGAATATTCACGGAATCAAATCTTTCCTAGTAGCTTTTTTTTTACCAAAAATTAAAATAAAATATAATTACATATACAAAATAAAATTTTTTTTTGGGCTTTTTAGTTGAATTTAACATCAATGATATAATTAAAAATCTAATATCAAATTAAAACTCAAGACTCATTAATGTCAAAAAAATTTCGGACAACAAAAAATATCTACATACACAAAAATTATTTGTTGTCAATTTACATCATACAAAGATGATTTTTTTTCTTTCGCTAAATTAGACCTATAAATTTATTGGGTCTATATTAAATAAATTTATTTAAATTAATTTTAAAAAACATATATTATTTCAAGAGCCTTTTATCATTAAAAACGAAAAAAAAATTTGAAAAAGTATATATAATTACCACTATTTACTATATTTAAGTTGTTGTTATTTGTTTTTAATCATTTTACTAAAGAAAATTAACTTTAATAAACTTCTGGTCCAAAAAACAATTTTTTAAAAATTAAATAGTTAGTAAATTTAAACAATACAATATGCGAATAAGTATAACTATTTGGTCCCAATAAATCCAAGATTGAAACAGTCAATCTCGTGAACCAAACAACTTGAAAGGCGGTACCAGAGTTTCGGTCATGTTTCAGATGGAAAGATTCCCGAGGGCTCTAGAGTCCTTTTATTATTGATAGTTGATAAGAACAACCCAAGCCAACTTGCGTAAAAACAACGCAATGTCACAACATTGACCTGTACCCAACTCATAAGCTTCACGTGGTGCCCAACTATTGGTCGGTTTTACCAAATCCTTTTCCTCTTTTCCTTTCACAACCTAATTTTCTACAAGAAAAGATGCCGACTTGATTACACGTGGACGTCATCTTACAGATTGATCTTTCCGAACACTTTTATCTTGACCGTCCATTCTTCAGAAAGCCCTCTATATAACTAGGCTTTGCGGGGAGAAACATCTCATTGCAACAAATTCCTCTTATGTTTTCCTTCTTGCCGTCTGCTTCTTTCCGATAAGATTTAGCCTCCAGGACCTCCTTTCCGAGGATTTTGTCTTCAGAACCGGTCGCATCGGTCCACGATCTTGTTTTTCATATCAGATTTTTGTACGATGAGAGGATTGACGTTGTCGGATCTATGTTTTTAAAGGCCTTAATAGGCAAGCAGTCGAAGATTTGACAGGATGTTTTATCAACTTGAAGGTGTCTGTTACTTCTGGCTTTCTTTATATGTTCTGTCTATGTGTTCTTTTGTCCGAAATTTATTGAGTCATAGGCTTCTTTGTTTATTGTTTATTTCTGTAATTTTGCAGGGATGGTCTCACCAGGGGCTGAGATCTGGACGAGGGTATTGTTCTTCAGATGTACCGTGGTAATTTATAAGGCATCTGATGTTTTGAAATAGCGATGTGGGGTGGTTTGTTTTTGAAAGGATGTGTAAGATGTCAGGGCAAAAAGTCCTACTGATATTTATTTGGAAGGGGGCTGAGTCCTGATCTATCTTTGTCATCCCAGACCTTTGCCATGACAGGTGCGCTTGCATGGCAGGTCACCCAAGCTTAATAAAAATTCAACTTTTTTGGTGTTTTTGAGGGGAGTTCGCACGGGGGTTGCCCGGGTTCTCCCCTCTGCTGTGGTGTGGTGTCGTGTTTCCTGCTCTTTTTAGTCTCTTTCTTTTCCCTCTCGCTTTCCATTATTTGCATCCACAATTAGTCCCTTTGATACTCTGCACAATACGGGATGGATGCATGATCCGCATCACCACCAACATCGGAATAAGCTTATGATCTCCAAGTCATTGACTCTACTACTTGCAAATCCCAAGGCCAAGGTATTATTTTTACATATTTTTAACCAAAATTCGCCTTATCTAATTTTACTTTAAAATTTAAATATTGGCAAGTTATTATGCAACTAGATTTATCAATAATTTTGACAACATGCAACAATCACAATTAGTCTTTGGTATTAAAGTATATTTATAATTGGTCATAGATTTAGCCCTTATCTTAGAGAAAAGGTCACGTGGTCATTTATTCAAGTTCCTTTAACATGATTTTTAATTACTCATTTCCGTTTTTGATAAAGCTTTATAATTATTTTGATTTAATCTTGTTTTCTAAAGTTAGGCAATACTAAGTTACTCTTTTCCTAATTTCTAATTCTTAGAAAACTGTAATTTTTAAAATCATCAATTTAATATCTCTTTTACTAATTTCTGATTCTTAGAAAACCGTAATTTTTAAAACCAACAATTTAATTTTATATTAAGTATTTAATTTTAATCATATCATGAGTTTAATATAAAATAATTCTAGATATTTTATTTTTATTTCTTTTGCTAATTTTTCATTCTTAAGAGAAGCTTAATTTAAAAAACCAATTTAACCTTATAATAAATTAGAGTAATTTAATTTTATTATCGTGGTTAATAAAATAATTGTAGAATGATTTTTATTTACATTAATAAATTTTTTAACCTTGGGTGGTGGCATCCATGAGAATTGAATTTAATAATTTGGAACTCAGTAATTGTGGTTTTGTGTTGTACTTATAAATGAGAAGTTGATCTGAAAATAAAAATTGCAATTCTTAGCATAGAGCAATCACCATTTCAAACAACTGTTATGCCTACCATTAGACCCCTATACAAAGTGCTGACAATGCTACTCTATGCATTACCATATTCATATTTTATCTGAAGGATATATCTGCCAATGCATCTAAGTTTTCCACCATTGTACGTTTATCCCTTACGTAATGGTCAATTTTCCTGTGATTCGATCATGATTATTCTATTTCGAGGCTTACTTCCATCTTATATTATAGTGCTTTGGAAAAAAGTTGGATGCGCTTGAATTGCTTGCTTATGCTATTTTTTCATTTTTATAATTTCATATTGCTTTTTGAGGCGAAATGCATTGAGTATATCAGTAGTGTTTTGCTAGTTTATTACGAAACTGTATACTAGGAGGAGAATGATATATGTAGGTTGAGGCAGTATGCGTATTTTGCTTGTATTGCTCTTTGTAGTTCTTTAGGCCCTTGCATGGGCTTCTGTTTACATTGGGTTGAAGGTTGGAGTTTCGTTCACTAGCTATAGAAGATTTTGATGAAGATGTCACAGCAGTGAGCATATTTTGGAGGTATTTGTGGATTTACTATTGCAAGCACGTTGCATTTCTCTTCTGTTTGATTAACATTGGAAATCAAGGTATGTGGAGTTTTAAGTGTTCATCTAGCTTGGTCAACTTTCAAGATCTATGTCGGGAAGATCTATGTCGGGAAGGTATCTGAAGCCCTCGGGGGACAAGCAGTGGGAGCTCTGGAGGCCTCGAAAATATAAATTCATTGCAGCAGCAGGTCAATTCTTTGAAGATTTTTCCATCTGTTGCAAATTGTTGAAAGCTTGGAGGCATATTATTTGAACATCTCCTGGTTTATATGGTGCAGCGCTGTACTGAGATAAAATGTTGAAGAGCTGCTGTTATTTGTTGTCGAAGATTTTGATCATACGAGGTACATGTCGACTGTGTAACCTGTTCCTTCACATAGTGAAAATTTTTCAGTGGACTACGGTCCCGTGGTTTTTTCCCCTTAAGTTATTAAGGGGTTTTCCACGTAAATTGTGGTGTCTCGTTTATATTTGCGCAATTATGTTGGTTATTGTCAAACTTTACCAATTAAGCCAAAGCTGAAATATTTCTTTGGCAGTGTGGATATGACAGGTATGACAAACCTCAGCATTTACCTTACCAGTAAATTACTCCCTATTACTATTAGTTTTATGATAAGTTTGACCGTGTAGATTACGATCCGTTAAATTTAGTTTTTGGTTTTTCCTTTCTTCATAAGGTAACAATAAAAAGACAATACTATCTTGATAATATTCTCTCTGTTGTATGGTTAAGTTTGTTTTGCAGGTTGAAGGTGGATTGAAGGCTGAAAGGTTTTATGTTTTGAATTTAGTTTTTGATGGTGGAATCTCATGTTTCTATAAAAAAAGTCATTAAAAGTTTCCTTGCTTGTTTTTTTTTTTTTTTTCTAGTAAAATATTTTAAAGCGCTGATCATGTTTGTAAATTCTCGTGTCAGCCGCCAGTATTTTTTGGAATATGTAGGATATAACTATCATTCATATTACTTTTTATCTAAATTGAAAACCTCATATAAAAAAAAAACAAAAGATGAAAGTGAAATTATAAGGTTTGCTTTTTTTTTTTTGTAGTTTTACGAAATTATCTTACACGTTACTATTTGTTTTTTTATGTTAATAGGCATTTATTTTCAAATTAGTTTTAAATGAAAAGTCAGTTTCGTGGGTTTTTAAGACTTGAAGATGATGACTAAAATGGATTTTTTTTCTGATCCAAAAAGTCTCCATTTTGGACGTAAGAAATGTGGTGATGAGGGTTTTTTTTTTTTTTTATCAAAGAGGTGGACTTAAGCATCAATTAATCAATTTAAAGTTTATTTGAAGGTTTTATGATCTTGTTTTGAGGTTCGATAACATAAATTTCTTTTTTATATGGTGTGCATGTGTAAAATATTTTTGTTATCTACTTTTTAAAATTTTTTAAAGATTTTTCTCAATTATTTTTTTTTTTGACATGTAAAATTATTAATTTTTATATTTTAGGCTTTTTTTTATATAATTTATGAAAATTAAATTTTATAAAAATTTTTAATCTTAATATTAATTTTATCAAAGTAAATTTTTAAAAAAAATTACTAAAAGTCAATATAAAATAACCAAAATGAGATGTAAAAAAAAAAATTATATATATATATATATGTATATTGCGACTTCTGGCAACAGTGGAACCTCAATTTGGGTCCTAAAGATAAGAATGGTTTACTGTGTATATTGATCAATATTTGTTTTTGTGATCCAAAAGATCTGTAAGCTCGAAACGGATGAGCGCTCAAGCCCACTGAGGGCTCGAGAGGTTGGTGGTTCAAATCCATCCAGATCTTTCTGTTGTCGTTTCTCTGTTTTTCTATGGAGGGTTTGGTTTTTATTTAAGAGGATCTTATTAGTAAATTTAATTCTATATAGTATGATATTGATGCGAGATTTAACTTATTAACTGCTTATTCGTATTTACAAGAAAAGGCTGGACGAGGTTTTATAACTGAAGCAGATTTTTACTGGGTTCAGTCTGGATTGGAACTATGGTTGCAGGGAGACTCTTTTGTGGAATTGCATTCGCCCTTTGCTGTTCAGAATTATATTGCACGTGTTGAAGGCAAGGATTCACTTTATCAAGTTATCCTGAAGTGTAGGCAATTGATGCATAGGGATTCTATCTGCTCTTTAAATCATACATAAGGAAGCAAATTTTTGTGCGGGTCTGCATTCCTCAGCTTTGATTAGGGTTTTGAAGATTTAATGGGAGCAGCGAGACAAAACTTACGTAGTCTAAGCAGCTTCATGATTGCAAGAACATATCATCGGCCAACAGCCAAATACATAATCTCTTCCCTTCCCCCGTGAATTGGATTGTATATCTTTGTTTATCATAGCAATGTGCATTGTAAATTTTAATGACTGATTATATATTTTTCAGCAATTAATTTACAATTGGTCATCAAGCGGATATTCTTCAATATTGGATCTGAAATTTACTTTTTCTACAAATAACAATTAAAACGAACCTAAAGAAAGTAATGATATAATAGTTCAAAGATCCTATCAAGAAAAAGTATATCAAAGATCGAATGTTAAATCTATTAACAAATACAAAGGCTATTAATCCTCTCTCTGTGTTACTTGTTCAAGTGCCAAAAAAAAAAAAAAATAGTAATATATAGCTGGTTCAAGTTGGAAGGATAAATTTTAATCCCAAATGAACGTAAACTTGGAAAAAGTTTTGTACGTGTTATCAGGAAACGGCAGATAGATAAGAGTGGTAGTAGAAGACAGATTGAAATTTGAAGTTTTTGGCTCGCTTCATGATTGGATTTATCTTCAAAAAACGATCTATTCTTTTTTGTTTTCTATAACATCAGCTTCATAATCCCCAACCTTGCAAAGGCCATCTCCTCTCCGGATCAGGAAGGCCAGGAAGATTCTTCCTTCTTCCTTTTTATGTCCTGAATTGAAGCAACCCCAGGCCTTCCTCTCATCTGGAAATCGACTGAAACCTTTCTGAAGCCGAAAATCTTGCCTAGAAACCCCAAACTTTTCTTCCTTTTTTGTTCATCCCTTGCATTGCACATCAGCCTCGTTGAATCAGACAGCCTCTCGGAGGTTGCGATTCTTGTATTGTCAGGAGATATATATTCTGATTTGAGCAATGAGTTGTTGCATCTTCCTAGTCTTACTGAAGAATCCCTTTGGAGCCTCAAGTTTCTGCAAATCTCCATAGTTGCTGCCTAGTTGTGTTGAAAGCTTCCTCAGTAAATACTGTTTGCCCGAGAGAAGACAGTTAAAGTCTTGTATTAAAGTTGAGTCCATTTCTTCCCATTACATCTGTCGATTTGGTCGAAATCTGAATTATTTGATGAGAAAGTCTAACCTTCCAACCATCTTTAAATTCAACAGAGGTTAGTATTTTAATATAATTAACTTAAATCTTTGGTGGGTTAAATCAACATAATACATACCTTAGAAAGTAACTAATACAATTTTCTATCTTTTTAAATTAACCCGTTACTAATAAAAAGGATGGCTGAGGAGAATAGTGTCATAAACAATTTTAGTAAAATCCCTTCAAATCTTGATGTGTTTTGCACAATACGAGTAGTAATGCTTATGAATACATTTGGGTTGTAATCCACTGACTAATTCAAAGGAAACAAATCCCAAATTCGTTCAAAATTAATCTATTAAACATTTGAATATTTGAATAATTGATTAATATTTGACATTTTAAATAAAAATAAGATTCGAATAACTTTATAAATTTATCAAATATTATGACGTGAAACTTTGTCTATCCTCGATTCTATTAGGATTATGACAACTTTGATACTAGTTATTAGGACAAAAGCCTCCAATAACTAAATAATTAAGCTAGTGGAAGTATAATGAAATCATAAATCAATCAATGCACAAGATCATAAATCAATCAATATATAAGAGACAATAATTTAATGTGCTTCAGCCCAATCAGCTTACATTCACAGATAAGAGAAAAGATCTACTAGTTATAAATAATTGCAAACACATCAACAAATCAATCTCACTCATAATCAATACCCATAAACTTTTTTATTCTCTTTTAATCTTATGGAGTATTCTCAACTCAAATAAATACATATCCATGTGCATTCATGCACCATACCTATTTGAATCATCTCATTTTTCTTCAGTCCATTCAAACATACACACCAATAAAAACATAGATATGGTGCATGGATGCACATTGTTATGTATTTGTTTGGATAGAGAATATTTCATAAGAACCAAAAAAAAAGAAGAGTCTATAGGTACTAATTGTAAGTGAGATTAATTTATTGATGTGTTTCTAATTCTTTACAACTAGTGGATTTTTTTTCATTCGTAGACATATGTTGATTGGATTGAACCACATTAAATTACTATTTCTTATGTAATTAATTGATTTATGATTTAGTTATGCTTCCACTAGCTCTATAGAGACTTTACATATTTATAAGTATACTAACTTGTCTACCAAGAATATTTTTCTTTTTAAAATTCTTCTATTGTAAGTCTTCTTGTCCATAAAGTAATATATAGCTAATTTTAAACAAATCTCTTATGAGATTTGACTCACTATTCCTAACAATCTTCATCTTGACTCAAATTTATCAAATAATTGACAACATGCTTCGCTACACTTATAATTGAAGTATCACAATCATCTTTTCTTGTGTGTCTTCAAACTTCAAGCAAATCGATTCTCAAAACACAAACTCAAACTCTTCCTTTGAATTGAGCCCTTCTGGGTTTACCCTTTTCACATATTGAACTTTAGCTTGATACCACTTGTTAGGATTACAACAACTCTAATACTAGTTGCTATGGCAAAAGCCTCTAATCAATTAAATAATAAAGCTAGTGGAAGCATAACTAAATCATAAATCAATTAATTACATAAGAAATAGTAATTTAATGTGGTTCAATCCAATCAACATATGTCTACGAATGAAAAAAAATCCACTAGTTGTAAAGAATTAGAAACACATCAATAAATTAATCTCACTTACAATTAGTACCTATAGACTCTTCTTTTTTTTTGGTTCTTATGAAATATTCTCTATCCAAACAAATACATAACAATGTGCATCCATGCACCATATCTATGTGAACCATCTCATTCTCCTCTAGTCCACTCAAACAACACACACATAGAGACACTCTTAATTTTTTATAGTCGTATGAGTATCTACCTAATAAAATCCTACAACTCTCTTACATATTTTTCTCATACTTTACTCTATAGAGACTCTATTTATTTGTAATCATACTAACTTGCAATCTCTTTCATCTAATGATTCTTTGTTTGTAAGTCTTTTTGTCCATCAAGTAATAAATAGTAAATTTAAAATAAATCTCTTGTAATATTGAAATCATTATTCCCAATAAATTTTACATTAAACATTTATTGGTGTGAGCTTAAACATTTTTTTTGTGACCAATAAAGAAAAAATATATTAAGAACATTTTTTCTTTGTGGCAATATTTCTAGAAATGTTATTAGGAAATGTCAAACAATAAAGGGTAAATTATATAAAATCACCTTATGGTTTAAAGCGAATTTAAAATGGCTCTTAAGGTTTAAAATGTGACATTTAATTATCCTATGATTTGTTTTATTACTTCTTTGCTCAAAATCGTGACTTTTTTCATAATTTTCAAATATTTTTTAATTTTTTCCTTTTTTTTCCCAATAATTTACTCTTTTTTCTCTAACTTTCTCTCTCTAACATTCAAACTCTCTCATTTTTTTTTAAATTTTCTAGCTAAAACCAAGAAAACATAAGAAGCAAGAACACTAACCACCATATTCTTTAAAATTTTCAAAATTTGGTGATGCTCGAATGGATTGTGGGTTTTTGGTTTTGAATCTAAGATGAAAAAATAACATAGGTAGAGGTATGTTTTTAAGTAGCTCTGGCACTTTATTTGACAGCTAAAAAAGCATTTCCTCAACTTCTTTTAGCTTACAACTTAGTTCAAATAGCCTATTTGGCTTCAATTATTTACAAGACAACAAAAATGGTTACCAAATTGCTAGGTTATCCTACATGTTTGCAACAACATTGTTGCAAGAAGTAGCCCAAATGGGTGCAACTGCAAGTAATAGTATAAACTCTCCTATGATGCAAAAAAAGCTTTGTTAATAGCATGGTAGGTCCAGACCAGTCTATTAGACCAACATCTTTTAGAGAAATACAGTAGCAAAACATATTTTACGATTATTTCTCATCATAAACTGATCATTCAAACATGGTTGGGATCAGCGAGGGAGGATACTTTAACCCACTCATGCAAAAAAAGCCCTAATAAAATAGCTCTACTTTTTAACGCTATCATAGGATATAGGAATTTTCATTAACTTGTTCATTAATGAAGTTGACTGAAACCAAAGCTTGATAAAAAATATGGAATATAAAGATAGTAGTAGTTCTAGCTTGTTACAAAAGAGAACTTAAATGATGGAAAGGAACTAACCAGTGCCAATAATATTTGGAATGAGTTGGGGAGGAAGTAACATGATGACTCTTGATTTCATAGGGATTAGAAGGTTAAGGCCAGTCAATTTACATGAATAACAACATTAGCAACAAATATTAAAATTGAAAGCAATAAGCCAACAAAAAATGCTAATGATAAACCCTTTCTAACAACAACTTTCACATGGGGATTTAGTTTTTAACATCATTAATTAGGGTTACCAGAATATCCAAAACCTGGTGGTGGTAGTCGTCATTGAGTCCAGTCTTTCATACGATAGTTAAATGTCACTTTAACAAAATGATTTTATGTAATGTACCTAATAATAAAATGATGGTAAATGCTATTAAAAACTTTAAAAATTAGAAAGCAAAAAGGACTATAAATTTTATGACATTGTTTGAGAGTTATAATAAGAGCAATGAAACTCCCTTTATCTATAACATTATATAATAACTATCCCCAACTTTCCAATTTTATATACACCTTATCATTATATTAAAAAATGATTAGAAGGATAGTTGGGAAAAAACTCAGTCTAGAAGCTTTTTTGACAATTTTTTTCATTTTTTCTTAATAATAAATAAATAAAGAAAAAGAAAAAAAATGGTATGATTTCAATGCGAGGATTGCAATAAGAACTTGAAATAGTCCAAGTTACCAAACCATTTTAGAATTTGCTTTGCTTCAAAGGTCAGTGGTAATTTTGAACTTTGGTTTTCTAGAAGCTTTATCTATTCTCTACAATTTCTTTATTTCTTTTCAAAATCTCACTAAGCATTAGTACTCCTAGCACCATCAGTGATGGAAGAAGGAAAATGATGCCTTGAAAGCTACATACAAGGTGAAAAATCACTTTTGTTTTTTTTTTTTTATTTGTTACTAGGTTTAATAGATTATTAATTCTAATTTCAGACTAAATGAAGCCTATGAAATGATAAGTTCTCTCTTAATTCTTCTTTTCAACTCATTTTTTAGTGTTTTTTTTAAAGCATTGTCAATTAACGAAACAAGTATTCTGTCTACAAGTTTCTAAAAGGGATTTGATTATGCGAAGTGTCACTCTAGCATCATTAATGTTTTTTCATAGAGCTCAACTATATCCTATAGCAGGCTTTATCATGACACCATTAAATTATGTGGCAAACCCATCATTGTTAAACATTTGCTACATAAGAGGCAAGTTTGTTTATAAAAATAACTTTTAATGTATTTGAAAAAAATGCTATAACGGATTTCTAAGATAATATTTTTTAGAGATTTTTCTCTCTTTTTCATTTTTAGTTTTTTTGAAATAAGTTTATTGTTTTGGAATGTTAGAGTTGTATTTTTCAGGAGTGCAGCTACTGAAGAAATTGAAACAGAGAAATCTTTCACTGAGAAATATGTAGTAAGCTTTTTTATAAATTCAAGTAAGAGAATATTTTTTAATAGAAAGGTTATTATTTTATTTTTTATCAGAAAGTGAGAATGGAAAAGACAATTGAGATAGTTCAAAACTAATTTCAATTCCATTAGGACATGGAGGGTGAACCTAGCAATGCTTAACAAAGTTAAGGTATGAGTTTTTTCAGTCTAAAAGTGAGTCTTCATCCTTATTAAGGTTTAATAGTAGTTTAATTTCATTTTTTGATAATATTTCTAAGATGTGTTTTTGTGTTTTTGGTTGTTTGTTTAAGATATATAGAAAAGGTTGATGAGGGTTGCTTCTTAATAACAATGTTTAGGTTAATCAGCTAGCAAACAGCTTGAGAATAGATAATAAAAAACAAAAAAAAAGATAAAAATCGATCATTTTGCTGTTCTCACATCAGAAGCCATGGTATGCTAATTTCATTCTACAATCATTTTTTTCTTTCTTAAAACTAGCTCAATTGGTATTATTTTTTCTTACCTCTGTAATTCTAGAGCAAGATGAATGTGGAAAAGGATTACCAGATATACATTTTGGGATGTTAGCGAGAGAAACAATTGGGGAAGCATATGACTACCCAAAAAAGGTAAGATAATTGCATCCTTTTATATTTCAGGCATATAGCTTTATACTTTTAGTTAATGATCTAATTTTATATCTTTTTCCTTACATAGACAGAAATGGCATTACAATTGTGTTAGGCTATTGAAGAGCATTATGGGAATGGTGGATTTCACAAAAATGTAGCTAGGGAATTTTTTGAAAGTCTAGAGCTACTTTCATAGGAAAATCTTTCATCTAGGTAACATTTTGATAGCTTTTTTTTTCTGTCTTTTCAAAAAAAAATTTTGTAATGTTGTTTATTATATGCTAAATTTTATCTTGGTTTTGGAAGTCCTCTAGGCTTGAGGTATGATTTTACTGTCAATTCTGATAATAAGAATATCAAAAAGTTATCGCAATTAAGGCTTCTATGTTTTGTTATCATAGCTACTACAAAGCTTCTCATATATCACCATGAACTTTTACCAAGGGCATGTGTAGCCTTGGGTAAGGTTGTTTGACTTCTATTTTTGACATATATTTTGGTCAATTTTTTTGTAAAGAAGGAAATGAATTTTATTATGTATGTTTAGCTAATCATTTTTTATTGTTACGTTTAGGTTACTTGAACTTGCATATCAAATTTAAAGGTTTAGAGGTGAGCTCATGATTATTTGTGGTTAATGAATGAGCTTGGCATTTATTTGTCTATCTAGGGCCTTCCCAACATTCACATGGACACATACACCTAGGCACTGTCAACTAGAATAAAAGAGACACAAAAATGATTGTATATATTTCATTTTACATTCTTATGAACAAGAAGGTAAAAGAGATTGTCACTTCAAGGTCTCTTCCCCTCCCTTTCTCTTTTTAGTTTTTTTTTTTTTTTTTGCTTATAATCTTTTTTGCTTTTCATCAAGTGAAATCAATAAGGTTCGGCCTTCCTCTATTACAATCATCTATTAACTTCATTGTTTCTGTTATAGGTCTACCCTTTCATGATTTTTCATTTTTAGATTTCCTTTCAAAAAGATGATAATGATTACTTTATCCTATAGAGAAGCATATATGAAGTTCTTAATTTTATTGGAGTTTCCAGTTTAGAGAATTTATTATCATTTTTTCTTATAATGATGGGTTTTACTATGCTTTAGACTAATAAAGTACTATTGGTATATAGAACATAAATGGTTATAGTCTATTTTTCTCTTTTGAGAGCCTATGCCTAAAATTTTACAGAATTTATTGACTATTAAAGTGATTAACAATGACACTTGGAGCATGAAATAGACCTTTTTAGTTATGACATTTCCTTACATTCCAATTTTTTACATTCATTGAAAATATTTCCCTCTCTTTGATGCTTAATTAATGACATGCTATTTGTAGGCTATTTCAGAAATCTAAAAGCAACGACATTAACTTTTGATTCAAAGGGATGGCTAAAGATTAGAGATTTTTGCTATATTGATGATTAAGGCTTTATTTTTATAGTTGATAGGTTAAAGGAGTTGAGTAAATACAAAGGATATAAGGTGAATGAAACCTGGCTTCTTTCCCCAAAGTGGCTTTACTTTGTATTTCATCATGTAGAATTGAGGATTAAACTATCAAGTAAAATAATGCATGGTTTTTAAACATTAATAAATATACTCTTATAGTTTTATGGTGATTTGGCAAGTTTTTCCTACAAAACTTAAAGCATTAATCTTTTCCCACCCTGAAATTTTAAATGTTGTTGTTGTTCCTTAAGTTTTCAGCTTTATTGATACGCATGGCTTGAAATTTTGGTTTTGGTGTTAGAATTCCTTGCCTCTCTTATTTTCTTGATTAGAGCAATATATATCTAAACTATATATATCTAAACAATGTTTGACAGAGGCAAAAGAAAATTATGTTTATTTAATCTTTTTTCTTCCAAAGGTAGGTGCGTAATTTAATGCTTCTATCTTTGCTTGGTTCTAACCAAAAATATTACAATGATGTTTATAAGAGAGTTTCTATTACATATTACCTGGAATATATTGCAAACTAGTTTGCAATATATAACAAGAACTTGCTTAGAGATTCCTTACTTTATTATTATGATAAGGAATCATCATTAATAGTCCCCACGACAGTGATGTGTATAAAAGAGTTCTAGAGGTCTTTTTTTTCTAATTACTTTGATTTTTTTAATTGTTAATTGTACTTTTTTTATTCTCACATTTGCCTAATTGGTGTTTTTGTGTAGGATTATACTAAAAAAGATATTGATGTTCACAATTTTTTCGCTGCTATCCTTAGAAATAAATCTGCTCTCACTAGAGGTAGTGAGAAGGTTATGGATTGTGGCCCCAGATTAGTCTTCATATACTACACTAACCATAGGGGTCCTAGAGTGCTTGGTTACTAGTATCTCGTTAACAGTTACTTTTTTATGGCTTTCAGTTTCACACATAGCTTTTTTATAGATTATTGAAGAACTTTTCCTAACTGAGACCAATTTTTGCTTTCACCTATCTATGAGACTTTTTCTAATTAACAAATTTTAGGCAACTTAGAGGAAAAAATAGATGATATAATGGTTAATTTGGAATTTAGAAGGAAGAAAGGAAAAACAAGAAATTAAATGATTAATGATAGCCTATTTTCATGCATTGTTTTGTTTGTATATGTTCATTGAGATTTTTTTTTATGGTGATGGGTTTTTTTAGGTGTCAATTTCATGCTTTAATCTTTTTTTTTTCATGTATGGTATTTTTGTTTTTTGGTAAGCTATGTTTTGCTCATTTGGGTTTCAAATTGTAAGTTGTTAATTTATAATAGGTATTAGTTTTATGTTTGATTTTTTTGTTATACATGTTTTATGGGTTTTTATCTAATTTTATTATGGTTTTTAAGTTTGGGTTTGCTGGTGGTTTGATGCTTAAAAGGTCTTGCCTGAAAACTTACCTTCATGTTTATTAACAAATTTTTTATTGAAATAGTTGGATTTACTTTGATAAAACTTATCTTTCTATGTCTTTTTAGGTTTTTACTTAGGGTTGCTTACTACTTTTTAAAGGGCCATTTCTAAAAGTTGTTGTGGCAATAATCTCCTTTACATATGTTATGCTTTAATTGCTCACATTAAGTCATTTGTAGGATGCTTACTTATGCATTTTCTTTTCATAGTTATCAAATAACTAAATTTCGTGTACTTGAACCATTAAATAGCTATACTGATGTATTAAGATACAATGAGATTTGAATATCTGACAGTCCTATTTTTATGAAATTTTTTTTTACATTTTCTTTTACAAGTTTTATTTTTTTCAAGTAACATCATTCTTATTGTCGCTTTATGTGAACCTCTCTGACATGATGTGTTTTAATATTATTATACTAATTAGATGAAGCTTTTTTTTTTTTTTTTTGCTATTCAGTTGGCTACCAACACTTTAGAGCGGATGACACCACTTACCTATGTAGTTGGCAATGTGCTAAAACCTATGTTTGTCATTGGCTTCTCAATCCTGATCTTTGGTAGGTTTATATCTTACACATTTATGCTCTTTTGAAGAATTTTTTTGCTTTTTTGTGTTTGGACATAAATCTTTGGACTTAATATCTAACAATATGCTTCTTACAGGAAGCAAGATTTCAACACAAACAAGTATAAAAATAGCCATAGTAATTGATGGAGCAGCAATGTACTTTTTCATCAAGGCTAAGATGAAAGAAAAGAAACGAGTGAGTAAAACACTATAACTTGAATTGATTGTTATAATTAGCCTTTAATTTAGAATTGAGCTTACCCAGCTGTGTAAGTTCTCAAGTCAACACAAATTTTTGAATGAAGGCCATAAAAATACATGAGGCTGGGAAAATTGTAAAAGGAAAATAATTGCCATAATAGAAAAATATAAGGATGTAGCTTTTTTTGTCATTTTTGTCATCATATAAATTGGAGAATAACATCTCATGTATAAGGAACTGTGAATCTTCCTGTATATGGCATTGCATCAACTATATAATTAGGATATTTCTCCATCTTTTTTATTTTTGTTTTCTTTGGACCATGATTCAAAAAATAACATCATGCATATATGCAATATATAACGTAAACAAAAAAAATATATATATCTAAGCAATTGAAGAAAAAGAAGAAGAAGAAGAAGAAAAGTTAATGTTTTTATTTTGAAAAATTATCTTATATATAAGGTTGATGGAGCTTTTAAACTCTTTAATGGATTAATATGTTATCTCATGTCTTATTAAGATATATTTAAAATAATATAATAAACAAAAAGACATGAAATAATATTTTGATATTATTTATGAAGTCTAAAAACTCTATTGATAATTCTTTAATTATTTTTATCTGTTACAAAATGTAAGAATTTTGCTTTATAAGTTTTCACAAATTGAGTGGCACCACTTACTCATGTAGTTACCCATGAAAATCACTTCTTGAAGAAGGTGAGTAAAGTCATCAAACTAATCAAAACTCTTAAGAATGTAAGCTCCTGTAAACTATTTATCTATTTCGAATTCAAATTAAAACTTTATTTTACTATTATTTTTTGTGGGTTATTTTTTTTTTATTTCAATGAGATAGTTAGGTTAGCTTGATATTATAATGTTTGGTTATTTATTCATTAAGCTTATGTTTTGAGTTTTTATAAAAATGACAATTTCATGGGTACCTTTCTTATGAATTTTAATGGGTAATTTTTATTTTTTTATCTTTTTTAAAAAGCATAGATTTTTAAGTTTTATATTTAGATTTTTGGGTACCCTATTGATTGCATTTTGTTCTTTTCAGTTCAAAGGTTGTAGAAGTTTTCAATTTTCCACTTAACTAAATCATGATTTAACTAAATCTTGATTTAGAGTAGCTTTTATTGTTCTTATTTATGGGATGTTTATTTTGATTTTTATATTTGTTACATTGCTGTAATATAGGTTGCTTGTGCCTTGGGTTAATTGCAAAAAAAAAAACTGTTTTAGCTGCACTTAGCAATATACTTAAGATTGTGAGTGAGCACCCAATGGTTAAACATGAAGCTTCTAAAGCTCTTAGTTCCATTGCCAGTAAGATTATGTGATGTTAAAAATAATAGATAAAATTTTCTTTTTATAAGGGTTGCTAATAAGCCTTTCTTAAGCTATTTTTTTATTATTCTCATAGCAAATAGGCAATAAGTGTTGTTGAGCTATGAGATTTGATCACTCTTTCTTCGCACAAATTTTTAAATAACTACTATGGCTTATGAATGCTACCTTTCTACTGTTTTGATCTCTTTGGTTATTCTAATTGAATTCCTCATTATGCCCATACTATAAATAATCAAAGTGCATTTGAATTCTTTTTTTATATATTTTAAAATTTTAATTATGTTAAATAAAAAAAATCCATAGCGAAGCATGGGCATCATTCTAGTTATATATGAAATCAGAACTGCACGTCATTAACAGCATTAATGGCTATTTATAAAGTTTAAGTTTATTATACTTAATTAAGTAAATATTGTTATTGCAATTGTTCGTTAGGATTAGGCAACCCATTATCCATGTGAGACTGAAAAATTAAACCCTCCATTTTCTTTTTCTGATTTGAGTAACTCTAACAGCAGTGCCAATAAATTTAGCTTATTTTTGTTAATAATTTTTTTAAAAAATAATAGACTATAGATATGTAAACTTGAAAAGAGTTTTTTTTTTTTTCGATGGCAAAAAAAAAAATTGTTTTTTCATATAATTTAGCAGTACTTAGATGTTATCCTAATAAAAACTTGTCAAATTTATGGAATGCATAAGATTGTTAATTGTTACAAGAAAAAAAAAGGTAAAAAGGAAACATACTATTACTATTTGATGCCAGCATTGAAGTATTTTGCAATTTTTTGAAAATTTCATAACAACTTTTTCTCATTATATGAAAGATTCAATTTGAAAAATTATTATAAACAAAAAATAATGAAATTATATTATTTTATTTTTTTCTAATTATAAAAATTAATTTAAATGTAAAAATATAAACTAATGAAGTTATTTATGAGTTATTTGCATTTGATTTAATAAATACTTAAATTTGATTTATTTATTATCGAATTCAAGTCAAATTTAAATTATCTGAATAATAAATTAAATATTTTAATATTTAATTAGAGTGATTATGAATTTAATCAAACTTTTATTTTTTAAAATATACAAATTAAGTATAAAAATATAATATTTAAATATATCAATAATTTTATCGAATTTAATCAAATTACATTCAAATTACTCAAACAAATTACAAATTACATTTAAATATAAAAAAAAAATTCAATTGAACTTTTAGAGCTTTGAGTTTTGAATCAAGCTGCTTGATAATAATACACTCGACTAGACTTTGTTACAAGCTTCAATAAAAAGTAATAATAAAAGGGGAAAGATCATTTTATATTTGTGTAAATTTTTTTAGTTTTATATTTTTTAATTATTAATTTTAATAAATTTCAAAAATAAGAGAGACAAATAACAAAAAATGGATTAATTTTATCGTTTATATCTATTAAAATAAATAATTAAAAAACATGTAAATTAAAAAATTTTATACTAATGTAAGTTAATATTTTTTATATTAAAATAGATAAAAACTATATGTTTATGGTAATGGAATCCAAACTGATGCCTTGAAACGGAAATATTCAATGTGGATTTAGATACGGTAATTATTTGAATTGAATTAAATTCGATTTAATTTTTTAATAATATATTATAAAATTTTAAAATTTGATCGAATTTAAACTATTATTTAAAATTAATTCAATTTATATTGAATTTTATCGATTTAGTTAATTGATTTTAAAAGTTATTTTTAAAAAAAATTTTAATTTTAGTTTAATATGAATTTTAATATATTTAAATATAAAATAATTATTTTTATTTTATAAATATTTAAAAAATATATAAAAACTAATAAAAATATATAATTTAATTTACTTTAATTTTTTTATTATTTTTAAATTTGATTCAAATTTAATATATATTTAATATTTAAATTAATTTAAATCAAATAAAAATTTGATTTGAATCAAATTAAAATAATTTTTAATTTTTTTAATTTTTTCTCTCTCCATAAGTTTTTGGCCTCTTTATCCAAGTCGCTTCCCTCGCTTACGAAAGAAGCAACAAAAATATTTTTGGCCTGGGTCCCACTTTTGTCCTTTAAAAGGAAACTAAAAATAACACCGTGGTCTTTTCTACCTAGTTCACGCTCTTGCTTTCCCACTATAATAAATGAAGATCCTGCTCTGTCTTTCGCTTGAATTCAATGACACCTTAATAGACTCAATTTTGCTTTCTCGATGTAAAGCCCTTGGAAGCTCCGGCATTGAGCTGTAGCCTGTTTTTGCTTAACCAGGTATATTTCTTTTTTATTTTTTCTTGCCATTTTTTAACGTTTGAAATTCTTGTTCTGTTTGATAAATTCCGGCCGCTGGCCGTTGAAAAAAAATCTGCTCGATAATTTCTTTGTTTCACCACAAAAAGTGGATCTACCTGCATTGACTGATCTGATTCTTATTATGTTTTTTTTTTTTTTTAATTTTCTATTGATAATAGGAGTTGGAGAAAATATTACTTTTATTGAAAGTTTATGAACCGTTGTCGTTTTTATGATTTTTTTTCTCTGCTTTGCTTTTCGAATTTTCATGGTTAAAATACTAAAAAAAAGAATTATACTAGTTTATTTTTTAAATAAGTATTAATTATATCTAAATAAATTTTTAATCCTTTATTTATATCAAAATAAGTCATGTTGGTCTACGTTAAAGATTTATTTAGATACAAATAAAAAGTTAAGAGTTTATTTTGATATAAATTAAATATTAAAAATTTATTTAAATATAAATTAAAAGTTAAGGGTTCGGTAGAATAAAAATATAAAGATTTATTTAAATAAATGATAAATTTTAAGGGTTTTTTTTTAATTATTTTAGCCAATTTTCATTTAAGAGAATTTAGATAAGACTTTCATTGATTGTATGTTTATGAACATCAAACATGTTTGTTTGTGCCAAGTTCCGACCTCGGGGTCTTCCTATAAAGATAAAAAGGAAGAGAGCGTTAAATGCAAAGGGAGGGAGTGTTCTCTACTTTTACAATTTGACGCATAAGTTAGATCAAACAATAAAGGTCGGATGAAAAGAAAAGTAAGGACTTAAAACAAGATGGAATTTAGAATAATAGTGCCTAGATATCCATATTTATAAATAGGAAGCGAGGGACCTAGGGGGACAATAGTGACATGGCCGAACTGATAGGCTCAAATGTCCGAAATGCCATTGATTGTCTGTTGGCAACCTATAATAAGGAGAAAAGACCATAATGCTCTTTTGACTACTAAATGACCCTAACCATGTTGGTCTAATTGAGATTGTGATTGACTTTATTTGCAGTGAAATGTTTCTTAGGAGTAGGCATACACAGAAGGATGATTCTGAGCAACGAGATGCAAAGGTAATATTTATTTATTTTTCTATTTATTTATTCATATTTGCATTTTGCGGAGAACAAATTTAGTTAAGTATCATGAATTCAGCATAAACATAATAATGAGAAATGCTTCAAAAAATTTTCTTTAAATGAGATAAAGAGAGAGGTGTCAAAATTAAAGGCTAAAGTGTTCGAATTTTCTGTTAATTACTAGCATCAAGATAAAATATTTGTAGGTTGACCTAAATTTTCCCCCTGCAATTGCAAGTAAACTTTAAAACTTGGTTGATATGTAGGTCAGTGAACTCAGGAATGCTATAGGACCCCTGTCTGGGCGCAGTTTGAAGTACTGCACTGATGCATGCCTGAGGAGATATTTGGAAGCTAGGAATTGGAATGTTGATAAGGCAAAGAAAATGTTGGAAGAGACATTAAAGTGGAGATCGACTTATAAGCCTGAAGAAATACGCTGGGTATGTTAGATAATTACTGCATCCAAATTTTAGTTATGTGTATAAGTTGGTTCAGATCAGTCTCTGTCTTGTTAGAGCTTAATGAGATTCCAAAGCCTATTAGAATATTAGAAACTTTATTATACTAGGCTTGGGTCGAAACTTCTTCATATCAGTTTTGGTGTCTCAATATGAAATTAAATCTGATGATTCTAAAACTGGATAATTGTTCTTGCCTTCTACCTTGTTCATTTGTTTCACCAAAAACCGTGTGGTCTGTTGGTATGGTGTGGGACTGTTAGTTTCGCTGGCCAGTGTTCAATCTTTGGCAGCTTCAAGTATTCCCCCCCCCCAAAAAAAAAAAAAAAAAAATCATTTGTTTCATTCTGTATTTGCATATGATTATGAGTTTATACCTGGGACAATTTTTGGTGATAATGGCTTTATTTCTGCTTGCTTGAACTTACCTCATGACATTTTCTTCTCCAGCACGAAGTTGCACATGAAGGTGAGACTGGAAAAGTTCCCAGGGCAGGTTTTCTTGACTGCCAAGGAAGGACTGTGCTTATAATGAGGCCTGGAATGCAGGTTTCCTCTAGGTTTCCTTCAGTTTGTTTTGTCACCAAGCTTTTCTAAATTTGCCCTATAAAGTCTTCCATCTTTATTTCTTGGCAGAACACGACATCAGCAGAAAATAACATCTGCCATTTGATCTATATCTTAGAAAATGCTATCATGAATCTCTCTGAGGGCCAGGAACAAATGTCCTGATTGATAGACTTCTCTGGATTTTCATTGAACACCAATATTCCTCTCAGAACAGCCCCTGATAGCATTTTCATTCTACAGAGCCACTATCCAGAGAGGCTGGCAATTGCTTTTTTGTATGATCCACCAAGAATTTTTGAAGCATTCTATAAGGTTTTGTCTCCTGCCTTTACATTTGGTTAGTTTAGCTATAGGTCTAATTCAATAATTATCCTTGTTTCTGGTCTTTGTTCTAAGAAAATCTTTTTTTCTTCTTTCTTTCATATACGTTAAATGCTACCTCATTTCACCACATGGGAGAAAGGAGCGAGTCAGTGCCCATTCATACCCATTAATTCTTAATATTATGAAACAATTGTAGGCAGGAAGGAGAGTGGTGTGATCTGGTACATGGAGTGTAAAAGTTTATTCCCTCTATTTTCTTCTTTTTTCCTCTGGATAAGATGTGAGATAGCATAAATGCAGGGTAGTTAGTTCCCTGTAGTTGCAATATGTCAATATTAGATTGCGACATTAACATGAAATTTAATATTACATCTTTCATTTTGATTGATATTATGCTATGTGCATTTTCATAGGCTGTCAGGTATTTTCTGGATACGAAAACAGCTCAGAAGGTGAAGTTTGTTTACCCTAAAAATAAAGATAGCTAGGAGCTCATGAAATCCTACTTTGATGTTCACAGCGTCCCCAGTGAATTTGGGGGGAACACGACACTAAAGTATGACCGTGAGGAGTTCTCAAGATTAATGGCTCATGATGATGTAAAAACTGCTAAATTCTGGGGGATTGATGAGAAGCCCTACCACATTGCAAATGTCCATTCAGCGGCTGAAGTGGCACCAGAGCCAGTTCCCGTCGCACAGCGAGCAAGATGAGAGAGCTTGCCTACTGTCCTGAATGTTCTGTAATAATCAAGTGATGTAAAATATAGGCCCGGAATTCAATCCACAGATAAGCATCACATTTATGCGCACTGCATATCATTATCAACATCCTCTTCCTTGCTTAGGTGAATAAACCTCATTTCTTGTTCTCCCTGCTAACTAATAAGAAATAAACAAAAACATGTTTTGTACTTGCATAAATGCTAGTATGCTACCCTAGTTTTTCTTTATTTGAAATTGTTTTCAGAGAATATGGTCTATATTTATTCTCGTAACTATATATATATATATATATATATATATATATATATATTCATTCATGTCCTCGTTTCTTTCGGCTAATCAGGTCATATCAAGGATACCTTTGTTTTAGGGCAGGCAGGCAATATTCATGGTCCTAATTTTGTTACGGAAAACCCTAAACATATGAGCTTTTTAAGGCACTTAAGCAGCGAATTCACCCCTTTCTTTGTTTTGTTCGGCAGTCTAACCGAAGGAGGCTATTTTTTGATTTGGGAAATTTGAAGTTTTAGTCAAACATGATAAATTTTGAGGATGTCTTTGATCCATTCAAGAAAACATGGGCTATCCTCTAATAGAAGTGGCAAAACTAAATGAAACATGTAAAAAAGTTCAAACTCAGATCATCTCATATCCAAATTAGGTAAAAAATTAAAAAATCTGAAATAAAAAAATGAATTTAAAATAAATCAAATCCAATTAAGTTCCAAGCCAAATTGATGGGAAGTTTCCCTTGATCACATTTATTTCCAATCATATTGTTTCCCTTGAAATAGATTAAAAAAAAAAATCGCCTATACAAACATTAAGGTCTAATTTAGTGCTACAATTCGAAAAAGTTGGGTTTGAAAAAAAAATGTTTAAAAGTATGATTAGAAAAATATGATTTAAAGATTTTAAATATTTAGTATTGTTGTGAAAAATACTATTGAAGTGTTGAAATATAAAAAAAAAAAAATTTTTTTTTACTCCTATAATATACGGATTATTTTTATTTATTTAAATATGTTTAGATATATAAATTAATATTATTTAATCACTTAGATATTAAATATTTATGTAAATTATAATAATATAATTAAGATATCAAAACATAGTAAAATTAAAATTAAAAATTAAAAAAATAAAATATATAATAATATTTGAGAAAAATAAAATATCCAAAAGATTTATTTATAAATAGTATTATTGATAACAAAAATAAAATATTAAAATGAAAACTAAAAGTTTAACACTTCAAATTAATTTTTTTCAATTTGTGTCATTTTCATTTTGTGCAATTATTTTTAAACACCTTTTGTATAATTTTAAGATAAGTTTTATTTGTTTGGAAAAAGTTATTATTTTAAATGTTTAAATAATAGGCATGATAATTTACTTATATGTACATTTTTTTGCATGAGTTTTAGTGATATCTTGATCTTGAACATCTATAAGATTTATCAAATTAATTTTTATACTTGTTTTAAACTTTACATTTCATGCAAATTTGTGTTACTATAAAAACTAAAATGAATTAGTTTTAAATTTTAAGTAATAGAATTAAAATTTAAAACTATAAAATTTTATAATCAATTTCAAAGGTAAAAAAAATTGCTTTTGCTTTTATTACTTACGTTTTACTACTAGAAAAAAAAAACAATAATACTATAAAAAAAATTAAATTATAAAAAATTAATTTCAAACAAATAAACATGATTTTACTTTATATAAAACAATTTTGTTAGAATTAGTACTGTATTTTAACCTTTGCCTTTATTAATAATTTAAAAAAAATAAATAAAAGAAAAGTGCAATAAAATTAACAATTAAAACTAAGCCTATGTAGTCTTTTGTAAATAAATAAAATTAACAAACAATGTTTAAACAATTAAATCAATATTTTTTACCTTTAACTGTCAAAATACTTTGGTTATTATTGTATTAGACTGATTTTTTTTTTCTGCTTCAACATCCATAAATTATCAAAAAATTTCTATTAGATCCATGCATTCACTTTAAAACGAACAACATATTCAAAATTTTTATAAAAATTTTAAAAACAAAAAATCATTGATTTTAACTTTTTAACATGTGGATGTACAGATTATAAAAATATAATAAAAAATTTATGCATCTCATATATACAAAAGTTATAAAAATATACTCCCTTAATCCCAAAATATTTGTCATGTATTTACTTTCATGGAGTTTAAGAAAAAAAGCTTTGACTTTAATATATTTAATATTAAAATTTTAATTTTTTTTTATAAAATTAAAGTTCCATGATTTTTTATGTCAAAAAGTAAAAAAAAAATCATAAAAATTAATTTTAAAATACAAAAAAAAAGAGTTTTAAATATTCAAAAAAATATGACATAATTTTAGGACATCCCAAAATGGAAAGATGGACAAAAAAATGGGACAAAAGGAGTAATAAAAAATTTGTGCATATCATAGGTTAAAAAACCTTTTCTTTGCAAGCATAAAGGTTGAAAAAAAGAGAAATAGAATTAACATTGATAATACATTAAAAAATAAATTATCTTCTAATGTATGTAACATTTGTTTTTTTTTTTAATTTAAAAATAATCAAATAATAAAGAATTATTATGAAATTTCTAAAGATAAGAATTATATTTTAAAATTTCAAATTTATAATGACATGTTTAAATTATTAAGAAATTCATTTATAATATCACTACATTTGAGATTTTTAAAATTTAAAAGATATATTTATAGATTTATATTATTATTAAACCTATTTTAAAAGATAATATGTCATTATATTTGAAAATTTTAAATGACAAAGATATATATTTAGATTATTTGGTAATGTATTTTTCAAAAATAATATATTTAAATTAAAATTTGTTACTAGCAACTTAAAAATAATTGAATTGATTTTCCACTTAGCTTTGAAAGTTTGGATAATTAAATATTTTTTAAATATATTTTTTTGATAAATAGCTTAAAATTAGGAAATATCTTACATGTAATTATAAAAATTTTTTTAAAGATTTTACTACGTGTTGAAAAGAGAAATCATCCACTCAAACATTTATGTAAACAAATCATACTGGGTTTATATGTATGTTATAATATGATGTTATATATGATATGTATAAATGAATGAAAATTTAATGTTATAAAGATAAAAAGTAAATTTTCCTTTCAAAAGTTATAAATCAATAATCACAAATATTTTTAAAGTGCATTTGGTTTGGAGGAATCTATAAATTTTTCTCTGAAATCTTGATTGTAGATATTTATTTCTCACGTTTGGTTCAGGATTATCCGATTCTAGGAAAAAATGTTAGATTCCCAACAGCCACCTCTTTTTGTGGTATTTTAGGATTTCAGGAGAAAGTTGCTTGATTTTCAAATTTAACCTGAATACAAAATTTGTCACATCTATATTACCTTTTTTAAAAGTAAGTTTGGAACTCAGTTTTAGTTTTTTTTTTGTTTTTTAATTCAATTGCAATATTTCTTTGAACAACAAGCCTTAATTGGTACAAATTTGGAGTTTTCCAATATATCCTATAAATTCCTATTACGACATTTTTGCTGGTACATATGCCTTATTTGGTTTTTTGTCACGTACTCAATTATGATTTTTTTTCTTGAAATGCCGTAATTGTTACATATTAAAATTTTTTTCTCTCAAAATCGTGCTTATGACATTATGAACTTTGTAATGTCTAATCAAATTTAAAAAGACCATATTTTTAATACATCAATTACAATGATTATATCTATGAAACACCATAATTAATGTCTTCATCATGTTTTAATAACCAAAACTACTTTCTGATTTTTATTTCAACATAGCAGAGCTCAAAACAAATACTTTTCTATTTGAATCAACTTTAGCTTCAACATTCATCATTTAATCTTCGTCCTATTAAATTTATCAATTTTTTTTTCAATAAACAGTGTGTCTACTATCTATTACCTAATTACCCGTTCTACATTATTTGTTGCATTCAAATGTTTTCTTTTTTTTTTTTCATCTTTTGAGATGTTGTTTAGATCTGGATTGAAAATATGTTGATATATCAAATGTTTTATTTCATTTTGGTTTTAGCTCATTCATCCACAAATGTTTTATTATTGGTTTATGTTTTCTTTTTTTATGTTTGATATATTCTATCTACCATATGCAAAGATTTGCTTTCCAATTATGTTTTCAACTTTAATAAGATTCTGTCTTTTAAACAGTTAAGGCTTGTTTATCATTAAGAAAGAAGATACAATTGGTTACAGTGCTTATAATGCATTTGAACTAGATAGAGACTTTATTGCATGTGTTATGTTTTCTTATTGTGACTTTAATTGATATAAACATTAAAAAATGAAGTAGACTATCTTATGATTTGTTACATATTAGGGAGTTAAACTTAAATATAATAATTTTTTAAAGCGTAGACAATATGTAGATAATACTAGAATGGATAGAGAGTTTTTACAAAATTATGTTATTTACTTCAAATAAAAGAAGGATTACAGGTATCTAGACATATGTTAATAGAATAACTGGTTATTAGCTTCCTCCACATGATTGTTTATCATACAAAAAATAGGGTTATAAAGTGTCAAGTAGTCAAATTTGGAAAGATAATTAGTAGGCAATTCTATTTTATGTTGAATTATGTTTTAAGACTGCATATGCTATTGGTTAAAAAACCCAAATCGATACTAGAGAATTCAATAAAAAATAGATAAAAATAGCTAAGGGTTGTTTGAATGCCTTATATGAGGCATATATCAAGGTCATTGTAGATGCAGTTGATTAGGCTAGATACAAGATTAGAAAAAATGAAATTGCTACCAATGTCCTTTGTGTTTGCACCTCAGATATGCAATTCATATATATTCTATCGAGATGGAAAAGTTTTGCAATAGATAGCAGAGTGCTAAGGGATGCCATTACATATAAGAATGAGTTGAGGATCCTACAAGGTATTAGCTTTAATATTTTGATTTTATTTATAATGGAACATTTTTTTTATGTATTGATGTTGTTTTATTTTAACAGGTAATTACTATTTATATGATATCGAATACATAAATAAGAAAGATTTTTTTGCACCTTATAAAGGTCAAAAATACCATCTTAATGATTGGAATGCAGGACTCCAACTAACGACCTCGTAGGAATACTTCAATGTGAAACATTTTCAAGTAAAAATTTATATCAAGAGATGTTTTGGTATATTAAAAGCTAGATAGGCAATTTAAGAGAAAAGTCCTTTTATTCAATAAAGGCACAATGTAAAATCATTTCTGCTTGTTGCTTTCTTCATAACTTTATTAAGTTTTGTCATAATATATAGATCCATAGATCCATCGTTAGATATAAATTTAAGGAGTCGCCACCAATCTTTTTTATTGATGTGCGATTGACCACCTAATTGAATTTGTCCCATTTTAAAGAGGAGTTCTAAGCTTGACTTAGGTATCTTTAAATGATAGATTTGAGTTTATGAAATTATATTTAGGTTCGAAAGTGCGGTTATGCGTAAGGAAGGCTATAGTACCTTCACAACGCCCATCCAAAGGATGGTATCAATTTGATTTCAAATTATCCAAGCCTTAAAACATCTTTATAGTTTTACTAAATAATTTAATTATTGAAAATTGATCTCAAAATTTATTCAATAGTTTGATAGCAATTTAAGATAATTTTCTCACATCAAGAGTATTCATAGAGACTAGTGTCTTATTATGAAGAGACTTCATCATCAAATTCATGAATATATTTTATTTAGAAAACAATCAGTAAAATATTACAAAATTTTGATAAGATTTTATTTCAATGTAGATTTTCCAATAGTTTGGTGATTTTTATTTGAACAAACCACTTGTAGAATTTATTTTAAGATTTTTTTAAAAAAAAATCCATTTATTAATATATATTCAAGAAAACAAACTATAAAATCTTCTAATAGTTTAATAAGATTTTATTTCGATGTACATTCCCTAATAATTTGGTGGGATTTTTATTTAAAAATTTATTTATGGCTTTGTTTTAAGAAAAAACCATTAAAATTTTCAATAGTTTGGTAGGATTCAGCTCGAGATTTAAATCTTCTAATAGTTTAGTAAGATTGAATTTTTTTTTAATATTCATTAAATTCTCCAATAGTTTGATGAGACTTAATTTAGAGATTTAAACCCTTAATTGTTTGGTAGGATTGAAAACTTTTATTTTATAAAAAAAATTATATTATGAAATTCTTCAATAGTTTAGTAGAATTTATAAAAAAAATTCTAAACCTATGAAAATCTTTCAATAATTTGGTAGGACTAATGAATTTATTAAAAAAAATTCATAATCGTTTTTAACTTACAATCTTTAAATTTTATTTTAAACATACATCAAAGATAAAAAAAAGTGTAATAAATGAATAAATATACAAATAAACAAAATATGAAACTTACTTTAATGGACGTCCAAAATTGTTCCAAGACAAACTCCAAGCCTATTCCAAGTCTAGGCTAGCAAGAATCAAGGCCTAGTTGATTCAATTTTTGGTCAACTATTTCAACATTTTGTCTTCCATGCTACTACACAGCATCTTTGAAATTTCCTGGCAAAATGGTTTGGTATATACTAAGTTTAAAGCACGTGGACTTTTAGATTGGTTTCATTTGCTCTGTGTTTTCTTGATTTTTGTGTTTTTTTTTTATGGTTGATTGGTGTTTATATAGGGCCTTTTATTAGGAATTTTAGAGATTTGCATTAAGTGAAAATGATTGTAGATTTGTTTATGCTCTAAATTGATTTTTTTTCTTGATTTTCTTTAAAACTAGTTCAATTAATTTTTGAAATTATCTTGATTTTCCTTGATTTCCAAAATCCCTTAAAAAATTTGACTTTGATTCCTTGATTTAATTTCTTTCCAACCTTCCTTTAATATTTGAAGAAATCATGTTTTAGTCTTAATTGCTAACATCATCCTTGATTAGTGTTGAAACTACTCCATAATTTTCATTGACATGATTTATGATAAAAATTTAAAACCAGATAAATAAAAAACAAAAACATAAAAAAGATAAATAAATATGACAAAAAAGATATAAAATAAAAATGAAATGTAAGAAATTGGACAATTAAGCTTGGATCAGATCTGGGCCCAATTGGTTTAGGTCCCAAACTAAATAGGGTATCTACAGCTACTTCTTTTAGCATAGTTTTTGTGAAATAGTAATTGTGTAAAGACATAGCTATTATGTTCGGACCCATAATTATTCAACTTTTTTATTTTTTTTGTTTTCATTTTTTCATTTATTTTTTTCCTTTTTTTGTTTTTTGTTTTTGTTTTAAAAGGTCCTTAAAAGCAGAGGTACCTCGCTATTAAAAATCAAATACTCTTTCAACACAAAGGCACATAACTTTTAAAAAAAAATTGAGGATGACACCTAAAAGTTTTGACAATTTATGCTCAGAGGTCTTATAAATCGTGTCTGAAAAACTAATAGCTTATGCTCGGAGGTCTTACAAATTATCGACTTTAAAATAGATTTAGCTCAAAAGACTTATGAATCTTACTTAGAGGACTTAAAGATTACACTTGTAGGTCTTACAAATCTTAACCCTAAAACAGATTAACTTGGAAGACTTATGAATCTTGCTTGGAGGACTTGAAAATTATGCCCAGAGCTCTTACAAATATCGACTCTAAAACAAATTCACTTTAGAAGACTTATAAATTTTACTTAGAGGACTTGGAGATTACGTTTGGAGATCTTACAAATATTGAATCTAAAATAGATTTAGATCAAAAGACTATGAATCTTGCTCGAAGGACTTGGTGATTATGCCTTGAGGTCTTGCAAATCAAACTTTGAAAAAGCTTTTTTTTTTTAACAAATGTTCAACCATTTTAAAAAATGGATATTTAGAGGTTTTAAAGATCATGCCTAAAGGTTTTATAGATTTTGCTCGAAGGGCTTTAAAAAGAGTTTAACAATTTTGAAGATACACCTAAATATTTTAAGAAGAATTACTTGAAGATTTTTTAAGACTGATACTCAAAAGTTTTAACAAATATACCTTAAGGTAAAATCTTATTTGATCAAAAAAAATTTTTTATCTAAATTTTAAGTCAACATCTTTTTCACCTAAAAAATATGAATGTAATATATTAAATGGATGTGATGCATACAATGCATGAAATACAATGAATATAATGCATGAATTTTATACCAAATCTCTTTAATAGCGGTAATAAGATTCTTGAAACTTTTTCTTCTTTCCATCTTTTCATGACATATCCTTTGAATTAGTTGACAAGTTCTTTCACACACTAAAGCAAATATTCTCAACATTTTCATTCTTGAAAATCGTTTTTCTCATCTAGTGAGTTGTTTCAATATCGCTCCCTTGCATCTGGCATTTTTTTTGCCTTAAAAAGTTTTCTTATAGCATTCACTTATCTCCCACCACGAGCATTAAGATTCAATACATTTTGAACATTTCTCAAAACTTCCCAAGAATAGCAATGGCAATTATCCCACACAACTCTTTTTCATATGTGATCAAATCTTTATTAAAAGTAGGTGATTATTGCCTAAAATGAATATGATTAAGCATGACTTAGTATTTCTAAAAGGATGCAATGGTTTGGCACATTGGGAAGGATCTTAATTATCTAATAAATTTTACCACTAAATGAGAACGAGAACATGTTTTCATCTGAGCTCACAAATAAAAATTATCTTTTAAAGTGCAATCTAATTTGGCACTCCTTTCAGTTTTTTATATGTAGTATTTTAATAAATGTCAAGATCAACTATGACAGGCTCAAAATTTTAAGTTTGAAAGATGAATAAGGGCTAAATTTTAAAGGAAATCTTCATGGTGAGATTGATCTCCTTGGGTTTTTAAAGAAAAGTTTCCAACATCCCTTCAAAATGCCTTTTTGGTGTCGTATGAAAAGTCCTGAGTTGTTTTCTACAATTTTGCTCTAAACTATTATTTCTAGTTTTCACCTTGAACTTCATTCTTTTTTTTTCTACTTTTTTTATTATTCCATCATGTATTTGAGCATTCAAAATTCATCTAAAATCAAATCATAATGATTTCTTAAGGAACATGCTTCCAACTTAGGTATCTACACATGATCAAAATGAACTTTTTGAAGAATACAACATAGGTTAGGGTTTAAGGTTTTGAAAGAAAGGATAAATATGGCCAAAAATATATTTAAAGGCGATCAAATCAATGATTATTTTTTTTAGAGACATATTTATTCTTTTCACCTTTTACCTTTCTCTTTTTTTTCTTCTTTTTCTTTCATTTCTCCCCTCCCCCTTTTTTTGAATGAGTTCAAAAGTTTAGAACATATCATTTTTCAAGTTAACCCTTTAACATAAGGCATTATTTTCTAACCCCCAACTCATGATCACATACCATCTTGATGAGATGCCCCTTCTTCTTTTTCTTAAACTTACATCTAAATTTGAAAGGTAATCTTTGGCTATGGTTCATTTAGAAAGAATAATCAATAGGCTCAAAAGAGTAACAAATAAATATTTACTTCTTTTATGAAAGAAATTTGAAAATGACCATTTTTTATTTCAAGTATGGACACTTATTGAAAAGCAATTCTCAGTATACAACTTATTTTTTGATTGACTTTAGATTCATTTGCATGCCCCACATGCAGGATTTCACAATCAATTTTTTTTTTGTAACTCATACTTGTAATGCATTTTGGTAACAAACCTATCTAAATGTTCATCAGTTAGAATGGTCAAAAAAGTTATTTGGGACATCAAGTAAATTTGACTTTTTTAATATTTTTGTCCCAAAAATGAGTACAAAGGATCACTCGGTGAAAGATTAAAAAAGAAGATGAATGTAGCACATGCCAAAATACTAAACAAATTAAGAAAATAAGGCTTAAGAAATTTAGGTAGTGAAGTGTTGGAAATAACCTTGACATTTATTAAATCACTAAAATCTAAAAAACTTAGGAGAATGCCTTAAAATTTTACAAATTAATCAACCATCACATTGCTCATAGCCCAAATAAAGATTAATAATTTTTAAAGTTCATCATGGTCAAATGAGGTGAGGTTTTAAAACTTTCATCTTTATAAATTCTCAAGGTTTTTAATTTTTTATTTGAAAAGAATGAAATATTCAGGAAAATGGCTTAGGATGCTCATTTTTAATAATAATCACCAAAATTTTAAAGATTTTTTTCACATGCATTTGTAAGAACCTAAACAATCAAAACTCATAAAAAACCATTGAATTCATGTTCAAGAAATCAATATAAAAAGAACAATCAACCTATGATAAATCAACTTTCCATTACTCAAAAAACTCTTGGGTCAAGGTGTCACTATGGACGAGAGTTTCAATTTTCTCTTTCAACTACTTGTATTTCTTAGTCGAGTGCCTAATTGCCTTCATATGATAATCACATCTACCATTTAGATCATAACTTTTGGCTGATGGATTTAAAATTACTTTTAAAGGTATTAAAGTGAGGTACTGAAACTTTACCAGCAGAGGTAAAAGATCAAAAATTAGAATTGAGATTTTTTCTAGAATGTTTCTTAATCTTTTTTTACTGCTCAAGAGTCGAGCAACAAATAAGGAATAAAGACTTGCATGAGGAACTGACTGTTAGGTCAGTTAGTGAAAATAAGGATTCTGAGAAAGATTATTTATGGTAGGGTGGTAAGGTTGGTATATCAAGTATGGGGTAAAGCTTTCAACCTATTTCTCTTCATAAATCACAGCTTAAACATATTTTCTTTACATTTTCTATGCACTAATTTCCCTTATGCTAGCCATATCATTCTCTTTAAGCTTCCTATTTTTAATAGCATTTTCTATTATCTTCCAGATATGACTATGTCAACAAAATTCTTTATTGTATTTCTAATCATCTTTCCATAGTATAAAGCTTTAAAAGTATTGATAAAAAAGAATATAGTTTCTTTTTCTGTTAAAAAAGGTTGAACCTAGGTAGCAGCATCCCTCTATGTTTAAGTATATTCTCTAAAGCTTTCAATATCTTTTTTCTCATGTTTTGTAGAGACAATCAATCTGAGGTCAATTTTATGATATGCTTGTACTTGGTTTTGAATGCTATAGTCAATTTTTTTCATGAAGTGATGAGGGTTCTGTCCAACTAAGCATACCACCTAATAGCAGGCTCCAAAAGACTGTCTTGGAATACATAAATCAAGAATTTGTCATCACAGGCATAGGTAGCCATCTTTCTACAGTATATAGTGACATGGGGCATTTAATCCCATTATATTTCTCAGATTCTGATACTTTAAACTTAGGCAAAACTATCACATTCTCAAAGCTTCAATGCATCCACAGATATATAAAAATCTATTCCCTTAATAGCTTGAAGCTTTTCCTTTATGAGATCCATTTTTTTTTTTGGGAATTTGAATTTTCTATTGCTTTAAATGAACTTTCTTCTAATTTTTTTGGTTTTTTAGAATTATCAAAGATTGGAACTAGTAAAGCTATTGAAAGTATTTCGAGACAAGAGTATACCTCAATAGTGGTGCTTATTATGATTATGCCCCTCGGGATGCAAATATGTAGGCTTCTTTCATTTGTCTCTCTATTCAAAATTTTCAGCATTTCCATTATTTAGGCCAAATCTCCTATCATTTCATCTTGAGCTTTCTTTATTTTCTCAATTCAACTATGTTGTTTTGACTCCATAAGCGACAAAGAGATTACCTTGACAATCAGGCTTTTAAACCTTATTACTACAATTAGGAATTAAGATGATATATACTATAAATTTATCCCAAAGAAAATTATATATGAATGAATGAATACATGTATTGAATATTATTACATAAAAAAGAGAAGAAAGAAAAACTTTAATTAAAAATTAAAAATTATTTTGACAAAAACATCTAAAAACATTCCTAATAAAAATTTTAAAATCTATTACCTGTCATATTTTTCAACTTTAAGATCTTGGTACTATCACGAATAAATTCTTCAACCACTATGATTAGGTATTGACCTTTCAACAATCTTGGGCTCCCATTCATTCACAAAACTTAACATGCCAAGTTTGATTAAGCTTTACACCTTATGTTTGAAAGCAAGGCAATTTTCTATTGAATGGCTCGTATTCCCTAAATGATAATCACATCGAACCTCAGCATCAAACCATTTAGGATAAAGAGGTTTTAGTAACTCTAGAGAAACTAGTGTAATTAAATAGTTTTTGAGGAGTAGTGGAAATAATTTAGCGTAAGTTATAGGGATTGGATCAATGATGGCTCTCTTTTTCTTTTTACTTAGTGATTTTTATGGGCTGAGTAGTTGTTTGACTTACAAGTATAGGTCTTGGAGTAAAATTAGATGTATATGCCTAATAATTCATTGAAAAACTTGGCTACTGGATGGGTTAATAAGCATTAAGGTTTTAGGAAGCATTGTTCATAACTAGGAAAGTATTTGGGTATAGGCCAATCTGTAGGGGTTATATGGGAGCAAGTCTTGTTTGAGATACTAAAAAGGTTATTGAAGGATAACCGGTTAGGGATTTGGGTATGAGCCAATCTATGGAGTCGACATAAAGTTAGAAGGCCCTATCTCTTTTACCTTTTATCTTACTTAGTCTTTTCTTAGGCTATCGAATGCATTGGCATGATTTAGATCCGTATCAGTATTGTGAGAGGCTTTTTGATCCTGACAAAGTGGTTGTTTAATACACACATGAATTGAAGTTGGTGAGGATTCTTGAGAATAGGCAGTTTTGAAATTTTCCACCAACTTGACAAGTTACGTTTTCATTTCTCATAGTTCATGCTTAAATTCCTCTTGGTTGAGTTCCAAGGCTTGGATTTGTGCTTCTAATTGATCTTCCATCTCTTTTGAATTGTTGCCCCAGCAAAGCAAAAGATTTCTATTATGTAATGACATGATGAATGAATGATGATGATCTATGAATAAGTGAGATACATGAAATGAATGATAACAGAAAAGAAAACAAATAAATAAATAATTATGAACTTATTGACGTTAACATGATACAAGCAAAAAGGAAGTAGTAAACAAGAATAGAGTTAGCATCCAATATAAAGAAAGAAAAAATAAAACAAGTTAGTGCATCATTCAAAAGGTATGTAACCTAATTTGGATTATTTCTACAAAAAGGAATGACATGGCTCTACTTATAGGTTAAGTCTATTAAGGCTCACTATATGTGATTTAGGATTGACTCTACAAGTTTCTAAATTATTCTTCATATCATTGTCTATCACAAATTAGTAAGACACCCTAATCCTCACCCACCATAGGTTATAAGCAAAATGAGTTTAATTTTAGTGGGAGTATTTCACTAGCCCATGTGAATATATGAAATCTCACTAAGGTGAAGGTACTTTACTTCCTCCTAAGAGATGCAGCTTGGGTGTAGAGCTCATGTTATGTATATGCAAGTAAATAATAGATATTATTAATAATAAATAAATAAATAAAACACAAACAAGAAGAAAATTTCTTAAATTTATTATATTAGACTTGGATAACAAGATATCATTTATTGGCCTAATTTTCGATGTCTTTAATGGAGTTACTAAACTGTCATAATGTATAGATCTATGGATTTATCGCTAGACATAAATTTAAGGAGTCGCTATCCATATTTTTTATTTAAGTGTGATTGGCCACCGAATTGAATTTGTCACAATTTAAAGAGAAGTCCTTAGCTTGACTTAGATATCTTCAAATAATATATTCTAGTTTACAAAACCAAATTTAGGTTCGAAAGTGTGGTCACACATGAGAAAGGTTATAACACCCTTGCAACATCTATCCAAATGATGGTACCAATTGATTTCAAGTTATCCAAGTCTTAAAACATCTTTATAGTTTTACCAAATAATTTAATTAATGAAAATTGATCTTAAAATTACTCCAATAGTTTGATAGCAATTTAAGATAATTTTTTCATCTCAAGAATATTCACGAAGACTAGTGCTCTATTTTGAAAAGGCTCCGTTGTCAAATTCATTAATATATTTTTATTTAGGAAAAAATTAGTAAAATCTTTCAATAGTTTGGTAAGATTTTATTTTAATATAAATCTCTTAATAGTTTGGTAAGATTTTATTTGAAAAAACTATTTGTAGAATTTATTTTAAGAATTTTTTTAAAATCCATTAATTAATATATTTAAGAAAACTACCATAAAATCCTTCAATACTTTGATAAGATTTTATTTTGATGCACATTCCCCAATAGTTTGGTGGGATTTTTATTTGAAAACTTATTTATGGCATTGTCTTAGGAAAAAAACCATTAAATCTTCTAGTAGTTTGGTAAGATTCAACTCGAGATTTAAATCTTCTAATAGTTTAGTAAGATTATAAATTTTTCTTTTTTTTTAATATTCATTAAGTCCTCCAATAGTTTGGTAAGACTTAATTTAGAGATTTAAACCCTCCAATAGTTTGGTAAGATTGAAAACTTTTATTTTATCAAAAAAAAATTCTATTATAAAATTCTCTATTAGTTTGATAGAATTCATAAAAAATTCTAAACTTATGAATATCCTTCAATAATTTGGTAGGACTCATGAGTTTATTAAAAAAAATTCAATATCATTTTTAACTCACAATCTTTAAATTTTATTTTAAACATACATAAAAGATAAAAAAAACTGCAATAAATAAATAAATAAATATACAAATAAAAAATGTGAAAATTACCTTAATGGACACCCAAAATTATTTCAAGCAAACTCCAAGCTTATTCCAAGTCTAGGCTAGTAAGAATCAAGGCCCAATTGATTCAATTTTTGGCCAACTATTTTAACATTGTGTCATCCATGCTACTACAAAGCATCTTTGAAATTTCCTGGCAAAATGGTTTGGTAAACAACAAGTTTGAAGCATGTGGATTTCTAGATGGTCTTTTTTGCTCTGTGTTTTAATGATTTCTATATAATTTTTTTTTGTAACGTGTGGTTAATTGTAGAAATTTTAGAGAATTGCATTGAATGAAAATGATTGCAGATCTGATTATGCTCTAATTGATTTTCTTCTTAATTCTCTTTAAAATTGATTCAATTAATTTTTGAAATTATCTTGATTTTTGTTGATTTCTAGAATCCTTCAAAATTTCTCAAATTGAATCTGACTTTGATTTCTTGATTTAATTTTTTTACAACCTTCTTTTAATATTTGAAATGATCATGTTTTAATCTTAATTATCGAGATCATCCTTGATTAGTGCTCAAATTACTCAACAATTTTCATTGACACGATTTATGATAAAAATTTAAAACTAGATAAGTAAAAGATTAAAACATAAATAAATAAATAAGACAAACAACATATAAAATAAAAAAGAAAAGTAAAAAATTGGACAATTGGGCTTAGATTAGATTTGGGCCAATTGGTTTGGGTTCCGGGTTAAAGTAGGTGTCTATAAGTCTAATATGATAATTGATCCTATTGAAGGTGATATTGCTGGAGGAAGTAGTAGTCAACCAGATAGATTTGAACATCAATATTTGATTATGCATATTGAGCTATCTAATTCTTGGACTTAATTTAGAGATAATCTGACACATGAGATGTTCATCCATTAGTTGCAATCCCGAGGATAAGGGCATTATAATTTTAATTGATTTATGTACCATATGGTTAAGTGTACAATTTGGTTTATACCTTTGTTGAATATATATTTATCTGATATTTCTTCTCTTGTTAAGTGTCCAATGTACATGACAATTGTTTACTATAATCTTTGTTTTCTTTCCATGTCTATTAGATTACTTCATGCCCTAATACAGACATTTAACTTTTTTTGGTTTTTAATTTACTATATTGATATTGTTGAATGATGTCTAATAATGTGATTAGGAAATTAATGTGTCTTCATCTTGTGTCAATCCTTATCAATCTATATGAGGCCTACCTAGAAGAAGAACATAAAACTTAGGGGTAAGTAACCATTATTGAACAAGAGAGAAGGATTCTTATCAGGTTCAATGCCTACATGCTTTGGTAGATGATCCTAGATGGAAAGCGAATAATGGAACATTCCACATTAGATATCAAGGGTATCTTGAATGTATGCTGAAGCAACTTATTCCTATTTTCTAACTTAAAGCCACCCCCCACATCGAATCAACGGTAAAGCTACTAAAAAGATAATATCATACTATTTTTTATATAAAAAGTACAATTGAATTTGGGTGGAATGATCAAGACAAATGTGTCACAATTGAGAAAGAAGTTTTTTATGAATGGGTTTGGGTAAGTTGTTTAAGATTTAACTATCGCTTAACTTGCTTATTTTATGTTTTTTTATTTTTTTATTTGATTTGTATTTACTTTAACTTTTGTGTAGACTCATCCACATGCTAAAGGATTAAAGAACAAATATTTCTCTTTCTTTGATGATTTTAGAGTGATTTTCAGATCCAGCAGAGCAATAAGTCAAAGAGCTAAAATAGTAATTGACGTCGTTGAATCAATGAATGCTACTAAGGATGCTTATTTCTCTCTGGAGTTTGATCTCCATCATGAAAGAAATACGAAGAAAGTAAAAAAAAAAGAAAAAAAAAAGAAAAAAAGAAAACAAGAAAATGGTTTAGCTGCTCTGAGCAACACTAGGATGTTGTCAGGCAAAAAATGTTCTAAGACCGAAGATGGACCAGTTGCTGAATTGGTTGATCATATAAACAAACTTGGAGTTGGATATGATAAGGCTGTGAGCCAAATGAAGGACATTTCAGCTTTCTTTAAGAAAGAAGTCAAGAGTAGTGATAGAATAATGTCATTTTTCAATGAAATAATACAACTCGATGATTTTTTGACTGATGAAATGCTTACTGCTGGTGAGTATATGTTGAAAGAAGATCACAAAGTAGAATTTTTCTTTGTGTTGCTGGTGTATTTAGAAAGGATTATATACAAAAGTAGTTAAATGAATGTAATGCCTATTGCCCATCCTTTGACTTCCTCTTCCTTGACACATGTAGAACACATTATATTTTGTCAACATTCATATATTATGCATTTTTTATTTTCATTGAATTAGTTTAAAGAGTTTTTTTTATTGCAAATAGATTGGTAGGTTATAAATTTGTTTCTATATATTAAAATTTAATATTTAATATTGTGTATACAACTAATTTCATATTTGTATTATTAGAACAAAAATCGTACATATGTGAATGATATAAAAAATTAGGATGACTAATTTCATATTTATATTAAGATAAATGTTTTATAGAGTGTGGGTATCATTCTTTTTTCTTTAAATTTCAATTCACAATTAGGATAAACCAATGGCACAAAGTGATCACATTCACTTATAAAATGTGATTGATATAAAAAATTGATCGTCATAGTGTTTAAATGAAACTATTGGGGATTGGTATTAATTGAAACAAATATAAACTTATAAAAATTAAGAACTATACAATCATATTGCCTATACAAAAATTTGGAATGTTTGTAAAAATTTACAGCCAAATTGGTTGTCCGTAATCCTTAACATGCAAATGTGGATATGTAGTCATACCATTCTTTATGGACTTCATCAATTTGATCTTATGTGAAACGTTCCTTTTGCACCCACTATTAACAAAAAATAAGAAGTCAATGTTAATAAACTTACATAATAATATATAAGTGTAATTGAAACATATTAGTTACTATGTGGTATTTATACTAACCTTAAATGGTGTTATCATAAGATTATATATAACAATCTCTCTCATAAAGCGAAGGACATAATATCCACATTCCACAAGTCTTGGTTGATGAGGAACCTGAAAATGAAATTAAATCAGTTGTCAAATATTTTTTTAAACAAACTTAGCATAAAAGAATATATTTTACACTTATCGGTAAGGTCACCCATTTAAACTTTCTATTTTTATAAATTGAAGCCATTCTTCTTAATTGAAGACAAAAACCATTGTAAACATAAATATAAGTAATTACACAAAAACACATTTTAATTAAATTATCACATAAACATAAAATGTAATACCTCTTTATAATATTGACAGGTCGGGTTTAGACATCAACCTTGCTTTTTGGAGTTCAATAAATAAGGAGTAAATGTATTCATCTCAATTCAATAAATAAAGAGTAAATGTATTCATCTCAATTACAACAAGCTGCTAATAACCTCTACAAAATAATATGCATGATAATGTTAAAATATATTACATATAAAAACTATAGAAGTTTGATATAATAAATTATCAAATTATTACTACGAATAGAACTTACCCAGAATTATAAGGCGCCAGATAATATTCTGATGGTTTTTGCAATGACTATCCCACATGACGAGCACTGGTATTAAGAGAGCCAGAATTATGACTAATAAAATTTGGGTCAATGAATCTACATCTATCAGTCAATTGTCTCTCTTTCATTTTTTTGTACAGGAAGCTGCATGATGAAAATTAATAGTATCACACAATAATACTATAAAATATAGGAAAATAAATTCATAGAATATAGTTAAATTAAATTATAAACTAACCTCATATATGTGACAATTTTAATAGCTAATATCTCCTCTATCCCACAAAATGTGTCTATCTATGGCTTCCTTATGTATGAAGTTGAAGGATAATCAAATAATCCATGCTCAATGTCCATGACAATGTAGTTTCCTCTTAATAAATGCTCACATATATAAGTGGATAACGCATCTATGGCAAACTATGCAAGTGTCATCATCTGAGGTTGAACATCCTATTACAAAGGAATAAAAAATATATTCTTTTAAACAATTTCAACTAACATAAATCAAATTAAAAAATAACTCAATTCACAAAAAAAACTAGAATAACAATTATCAAAGAAGGGGTTTATTGTAAAACTTGATTCGTGAATTTATTTCCTAGCTAGATGTCAGTAATAGAATAACCCTAAGCAATGTTAGGTTGCATTGCTACCAACATTGCCTGCAATGCTACGAGTCATTACTACTGCTCATTGATAGTAGCTTTTTGTATAGAGCTTACAAGCATATAGATCAAGTAATAAAGTGGAGTATTCCAAGTATCGTCTCCTCAGAGATTATAAAATGTAATGTTGGGTAGTTCATAAGTATTAAGGGTGAAAGACTGAGATCCTATATCTAAACAAATGAATATTTAGGATTTTAGGGTTACATGGTTTAAATAGACATTGCTAAGTAAAGATTAAAGGTAATGTATGGCAGGGTTCTAAACGTCACCGATTGTCATTTAGGAAGCAAAGATTCTAACAACTAATCCTAAAACTAAAAATTAAATGATTGCAAAGTAAATAAAAATAAAAGTAGTAGTCGAATGCTTGTAAACAAAATGAGAATTGCATGAAAACAACTTAAAGAACATGAAAGAATATAGTGATGGCCAAATCTTGCAAAGTAAATAAAAAAACTTAGATCTTGAAAATTAAAGATTGCTTGTGCTAAAATTAAAGAAAACAAGAAACAAGATTTTGTAAACAAGAAAAAAAAAAGAAATCTTTGAATGAAAACACTTCTTAATTGAAAAAGATTTAAAGAACAAGAACTTAGTAATTGGCAAATCTATCACTTAAGCCTATACTTTAACAAAAAGAAATAAAGAACTAAAGAAACTTGAAACTAAAAGAAGGAAAAAAAGTGAGGAGATGGATGATGAAACAAGTGAATGACCTTGCCTATTTATAGACATAGGTTCGGTTAAGGGGGATAAACTACACAAATGTTTGATTTCAATTCAAATACAATTGAATGAGTTTTATTATGATCTTCTAAGCTTCATGGCTGAAAGGGACTCTCCATGCTTGAATGTTTTGGGTCGAATGGAGTCTTGGTGGATCAATCTTGGCCCTTATTTGTATTTTGATCAAATGTTGGATAATTCCTCTATTAGATTCGGCTAAGGCTTGAAGTTTCAAGAGCAATTGGATTTTTATCCAATTTTTGAATTTTGAATGGATACAATCCTACTTCATTTGAAATTCTTCAAAGTTAATCAACAACCTCCATGGTAAGTGTAGACACCCAATTTGGTCCAGGCTCGGATCAATTGGGCCTAGTCCAAATGGTAAACCTAATTTGGCTTTTATTTTATATTTTATATTATTTTTTTTATTTTTATTTTATTTTTTCCTTTGTATTTTATGTATTTATTATTTATTTATTTATTATTCTATGTATTAATATATGTATATCTTTATTTATTTATTTATTTATTTTTGTTAATATTTATATATGTATTTTATTTATCTAGTTATATATTTATTATTATATTATAATTTATTTATTTATTATTATTTTTTATTTATCTTGTAATATTTTTGATTTATCTTATTATTATTTTTAATTATCTGTTAATTTTTTTTTATTCATTTATCTGATTTCTTTTTTTTTTCTTTTTTTTTATGGGGTTAAGATTGAAGACTTTGAAAAATCCTATCGTGAATGGGGATTCAATTAAAATCCAGATTGGATTCAAAGATTGAATCCCCATCCAAAAAGGAATAGGGATTGATCAGAAACTCTTTTGATCAATCCCTATAAATAGGTACTGGAACACAAAACACAACACACAAAAAATAAAAAGAAAAGGATACTGGTTGAGAGAAAAAGAGATACAGAGAAGATTTAAAGGTTAGGAAGGTTTTGGTGCGTTTAGAATGGCTCTAGGAGTTAGCAGGAATTTTTGGAGAATTTTTTTCGATTTTTTTTTTGGGAATTTTTGGAAAATTCCAGATTTCGGTTGAATTTTTCGGTCAAAGTTGAATTGTTCGGCAACAATTTCGGCCAAGTTTGAAGTTTTCGGTGATGATTCTAAAAAACCGACCAACTTTTCGACCAACTTCTAACGAAAAACTCAAATTTCGACGAAAAATTTTAGAATCTAGTGAATATTCAATCGGAGTTCTTCGACCGTTTTAGAGAGAAGGGAGAGAAAAAGAAGGAAGAGAGAGAGAGGGGAAAAGGTTTTTGTCGAAAAAATTAAGGAAATAGCCTTATATACCCTCCCAAAATGACGTCGTTTTTACATTTAATAACCCAGAGGATCTGCGTGTTTTGCCAAGATTCGACCTGACCCGAGCGTCGACCCGCTTTTCGACCCATTTTTTAACCCGCGCGTGTTCTGCCTCCTCGAACCGTTAGCCGAGCCGAGCTGACGTTTCGAGCCACTTCTCCGAGTCGTTTTTCTTCTTCGAGCCGAACCTTTCTTCGAGCCGCTCTAGGTTTTTTTTAAAATTTATTTATTTATATATTTATTTCATTATTAGATTAGATTTATTTAATGTTATTTTATCTTTATTTTATTTTTATTTTTGTTTTACTTTTCTTTTTTTTATTTTCACTTTTATTTTGTTTTATTATTTTATTTTCTTTAAATAAAATCCAAAAAAAAATATTTTTGGGGAAAAGTTGAAAGTATCAATTTTTTTTAAAAATAAATTTTTTAAAAAAGGTTTTTTTTGAGGAAAAGTTGAAAGTATCAATTTTCTTCGAAAATCAAAGTTTTCAAAAAATATTTTTGAAAAAAAGTTGAAAGTATCAATTTTTCTTAAAAATAAATTTTAAAAAAAATGTTTTTTTTGAGAAAAAGTTGAAAGTATCAATTTTTTTCGAAAATCAAAGTTTCCAAAAAATATTTTCGGGAAAAGTTGAAATATCAATTTTCTTAAAAAAATAAATTTTCAAAAAAGGTTATTGAGGAAAAGTTAAAAGTATCAATTTTCCTTGAAAATCAAAGTTTCCAAAAAATATTTTCAGAAAAAGTTAAAAGTATCAATTTTCTTAAAAAATAAATTTTCGAAAAAGGTTTTTGAGGAAAAGTTGAAAGTATCAATTTTTCTCGAAAATCAAAGTTTCCAAAAAATATTTTTGGGGAAAAGTTGAAAGTATCAATTTTCCTTAAAAATAAATTTTCAAAAAATAAATATTTGAGCAAAAGTTGAAAGTATCAATTTTCTTCGAAATTAAAGTTTCAAAAGAATATTTTTGGAGAAAAGTTGAAAGTATCAATTTTTTCTGCACAAGAACAATTATTCTTTTCTTTTTTTTTTTGTTTATGTTAAATAATCCGACAATGGAGCCTCTGCAAGTGAAACAGTAATTTTTCTTGCATATTCTTGAGGTGAAAATTTTTTTTCAATTTTCTGCTAAAAGTATTAAAGTCAATTGAGAATAATTTCCAATAATTAATTACTTGGTAAAATTTTAAGACTCATTAGATAACACAAATTCAAGTTGGTACCATCTTTTGATGGGCGTTGTAAGGGTGCTATAACCTTCCTCACGCGTAACCGAACTCTCAAACCTTTTTTTGGTTAGTAGACCTGAACTTATTCTTTTAGGGACCCTTAAACTTAGGTGTCCCCTGAAAGGACAGATTCCTTAGGTGGCCAATCGTACCTAGATAAAAAAGATTGGTGGTGACTCCTTCAAGTCAATGTCTAGCGATAGATCCCTAGATCTAGACATTATGACAGCTTGGCGACTCCGCTGGGGACTTTGAGAGTCAGGCCAGCAAATAATTTGTGTTATCCAAGAGCCTAATAAAATTGAACCTTTTTGTATATATGTGTTATTATTCATTCATGTTTATTTACCTTGTTAATTATGTCATTCATATGCATGTGCATAACATAAGCTCTACACCCGAGCTCTGTCCCTCTAGGAGGGAGTAAAGTACCTATTGCTTTCATGAGGTCTAATGTCTTCGTAGTGGCTAGCGAAATACTTCCACTCAAATTGAACATTTTTCGCTTGTAGCCTGTAATGGGTAAGGATTAGGGTGCCTTACTAGTCTGTGATGGACAAGGATGTAATGAGCAATTTGAGGACCTTTAGACTTTGACCTTAAAACCGCAGATAGTGAACCTTAAGAGCGCCTAACCTATAGATAGAGCCATCACTCTTCCCTTTTAGAATTGACCAAAAGCATATGATTCATCCCTTTTACTCTGTGTGATGTTTAAATTTACTTAGTTATCTATTCTTTTTCTAGGTATACTAACCTTTTTCTTATTCTTTTGCATTGGTTCATACGCATATCATAAAGTGGCATAAAAAACATTTGCTTGAAAAATGATCTTCAACAAATTTTTTCATGGACTCCACTGAACAACTAGTTTGTTCTTCATCCGTATTAGCACTTTGTGAGACACCCAATGAAGTACTTCATCGAAGAAGTCAATGTCCAGTATGAACAGATCAAACAATTTTATGGCTATAATTCTAGGATGATAAACTCAATATAGATAAAAGTTTTTTTTTAGAATAAATGAAATCTTTTAGTTGAATACCATTTTTAAGGCAAATATTCTTTGCATACATGCATTTTTCATTCATTGCATTATCATTCATTACACTTAACAAAGTAACCATGTGATAGTCATGTAAATTTACTAATTCTAAGATATGGTACTCAAGGGTCCAGGATAACTTCATCTAGCAAGAACCCTGCCCATCGATACAACACAAGATCCAGAGCTAGGCAAATGGAGCAAAAAAATTCTCATAGATTTGAAAAGATAGAAAAAGCACAGAAAAATATTGAAAGTGAGTTGAGCAAGATTTTGGACGCTCTTAATAACATGAATAAAGGAAAATGAGTTGAAGAAAATACAAGCCAACAAGTTCCCCCATTGCAAGAAGTGGCTGACCCTTTATATCCTTTAGGTTTTAGCCCACCTCAAGCCCAATCTGCTCAAGAGGTTTCATTGCAGCACTTCACATATCCAACATATCTTAGAATACCGTCAGCTTCCAACCCAAAGTATTTTAATAGCTATGTAAACCCTATCTTTACTGAAAATGTAACAGAACCAATTCCTGATCTAGATGATTTAAAAAAAAAAAAGAAAAAAAAGTTAAGAATGGAAACACAGGAAAGCTCCAAGATTAGTATGCTAGAGCAAAGGCTACGGGCTGGGAAAGGATTCAGTTTTTATGGGTCAGTTGATGCTGCTGGACTCTGCCTAGTCCCTGATGTGATTATTCCTCATAAGTTCAAAGTACCAAATTTTAAAAAATATGACGGTACAAAGTGCCCCAAAACTCACATCACAATGTATTACCGAAAGATGGCAGCTCATGCTCATGATGAAAAACTTTTAATGCATGTTTTTCAGGATAACCTTACAGGCTTTGCTACCAGGTGGTATGTTCAGTTAGACAGAACCCGTATTCGCTCTTGAAACGATATGGCACATGACTTCATCGGTCAATATCGATATATTATCGATTTGATCCCTGATCGTTTATCTTTACAGAATCTGAAGAAAAAGGCAAACGAATCTTTTAAAGAATATGCCTAGAGGTGGAGGGATGTTGCTTCTCAGGTACAACCTCTTCTGATTGAGAAAAAGATTACAGTGCTATTTGTTAGCACTTTAAAACCTCCATATTATGAAAAGATGATAGGAAATGCAACGAAAAATTTTACTGATATGATAATTTTAGAAAAAATTATTGAAAGTGCCATCAAGAATGACAAGCTAGAAGAAAATGAAGCATCTAGCAAGAGAGTCTCGAAGAAGAAAAAAATTGAAGCTCAGGCTGTGAGCTTTGATAAACAGTAATTTAGAGGCTATCCACCCTACTCACCACCAGAATATTGGCCATATTACCCTACTGTAAATAACACTTCCCTTCACCCATACCAACCATTTGTACAATCACCATACCTCCAAACATATCAACCCCTCATAGGCCTCAAAATACCATGTACAGTCCTAACACTCAGCCTACCTCAAGACTCCAAAATCATCCAACAACCCTATTGGTGGTTCATGGGAGCAACAAACTATCCGTGAAAAATCTGTGTTTGATCCAATTTCAATACAAAATTATATAAAGAGCTTTACAATAGTCATTTGATTACTCCAAGTAAATTGAAACCCTTCAAACCACCTTACTCCAAGTGGTATGACCCCACAGCCCACTGTGACTACCATTATGGGATTACTGGTCACTTCACCAAAAATTGCACCACTCTGAAACACAAAATGCAATAGTTGATCAAAGATGGAATGATTTGCTTTGATATGGGAGGGGTGACTGCACCGAATGTTAGTGAAAATCTTTTGTCGACTCATAATGTGAATGCTATAAGTGAAGATGAAATGGGGCTTAATCAAAAGGAATGGGTTCGTCTTTGTTCGCCAGATTATGAGTTGAATAATTGGAGTGCCATCAAGATGCCTTTGACTTTTAATTTTGATACAATGTAATTGTAACATCTCAATAGCTATTGCCCAAGACATTGGGGTGATCTTTTTTTATTTGGGCCACTTGTCTTTTATTATTTCTAATAAAAAATATGAAGGATGCATTTTCATTAATTTCTTCTTGTGTCTTCATTATTTTCATCTTTTCAAGCACATCTTGCCAACATATTCCATTTCATTCAATTTCAGGTCTTTAAATGAACATGAAGATAATCATGATAACAATCAAGAGGTTAGCTTTGAGAATTCAATTAACATTGATAAACTTGACAATGAAAAGAATTCTAAAGAATATGTTATGCCTCCGGACCTAATGAGGATGATTGAACAAAAAAATAAGCCAATTGAGCCTCATCAGGAAGTAGTGGACTTAGTGAATCTGGGAGACGAAGAGAATAAAAAAGAGGTCAGAATGGGCACTTCACTTTCATCAGGAGATAGGTAACGATTGGCAGACTTATTTTGAGAATTTGTAGATATATTTGCTTGATCTTACCAGGATATGCCAAAGGTGAGCACAGAGATAGTGGAGCACAGGTTACCCCTAAAGTCAGAATGTAAGCCAGTTCAGTAAAAACTGAGATGGATGAAGCTCGAAATGCTACTAAAAATTAAAGAAGAGGTGAAGAAACAATTGATGCAGGTTTTCTACAAGTGGCTAAGTATCCAGAATGGGTAGCCAATATAGTCTCAATTCCTAAGAAAGATAAAAAAGTACGAATATGTGTAGACTATCGAGACTTGAATAGGGCTAGCCCAAAGGATAATTTTTTTTTGCCTCATATCGACACACTGGTAGATAACACGGCTAAACATTCAATTTTCTCTTTTATGGATGGTTTTTCGAGGTATAATAAAATAAAAATGGCTGTAGATGATATAAAAAAGACTACTTTTGTGACCATATGTGGAATCTTTTGCTACAAAGTCATACTTTTTGGGTTAAAGAATGCTGGGGCAATATATCAAAGGGTTATGGTAACGTTCTTCCATGACATGATGCATAAAGAGATCAAAGTGTATGTAGACGATATGATTGCAAAGTCTTGTGAGGATGAAGATCATGTCACCAGCCTCAGAAAGTTATTTGAGAGGTTGAGAAAATTTTAGCTCAAATTAAACCCAGCCAAGTGCATCTTTGGGGTAAAGTTAGAGAAGTTGCTAGGCTTTGTGATCAGTGAAAGAGGAATTGAAGTTGATCCAGATAAGATACGAGCCATTCAAAATCTGTCACCTCCCAACACGTCAAAAAAAGTTTGAGGTTTTCTGGAGAGATTGAACTACATTTCTCGGTTTATCTCTCAGCTTACTTACAAATATGATCCCATATTTAAGCTTATCCGTAAGAATAATCTTGAAAAATGGAATGAAGAATGTCAAGATGCGTTTGATAAAATTAAGCAATATTTATCGAACCCTCCAGTATTGGTACCACCTGTTTCAGGGAAACCTTTAATTTTATACTTAACTGTATGTAAAAATTCAATGGGATGTGTACTGGGATAGCAAGACGAGGCTAGCCGAAAAGAAATAGCTATTTACTATCTGAGTAAAAAGTTCACGGAATATGAATCCAAGTATTCTTCATTGGATAAAATATGTTATGCATTAGCGTGACTGCCAAAAGACTCAGACAGTATATGCTCTATCATACTATGTGGCTCATAGCAAAACTGGATCTCATTAAGTATATCTTCAAGAAGCTTTCTTTTTTTGGAAAAATTGCTAGATGATAAGTAATGCTCTCAAAATATGATATTATATACGTGAGCCAAAAAGTAATAAAATGGGGTGTTATAGTAGAATTCCTTGCAGATCGTGCTACTAAATAGTATGAGCTAATGAAGTTGGAATTCCCTGATGAAGACTTAATGACTATTTCCCAACTGGAAGAAGGGGAGCATAGAGAAAAATGTTGAAGAATGTACTTTGATGGAGCTGTTAATGTCTTGGGGCATAGAATTAGGGTAATTTTGATCTTTCTAGAAGAACAATACTGCCTTATAATAGTAAGGTTAAATTTCAATTGTACAAATAACATCGTTGAATATGAGGCATGTGTCATGGGCTTACAAGCTACTATAGATAAAAAAGTGAAAGTACTGAAAGTGTTTGGAGACTCAGCTCTAGTTATATATCAGTTGAAAGGAGAATGAGAGACGAGAGATTCAAAACTCGTTTCATATCATAAGTATATTCTAGAGTTGACGAAATAATTTGAAGATATCCAGTTTGACCACTTACCTCAAGAAGAGAATTTGATTGCTGATGCATTAGCTATTCTAGCTGTAATGATTCAAATTAATGACAATACTGACATTCAACCCATCCAACTAGATGTTAAGGATATACTAGCTTATTGCTCTAATGTAGAAGAAGAAGATGATGGAAAACCCTGGTATTATGACATTCTATAGTATATTAAAGATCAAGAGTACCCAGTTCAAGTAACAAAAAATGATAAAAGGGTCATCCGAAGATTGGCTATAAGCTTTTTCCTGGATGGAGATGTCCTATACAAAAAAAGCAGGGATCAAGTATTATTGAAGTGCATAAATAAGACTGAAGCAAGGAGAATTATTGAAGAGGTGTATGATAGAATATGTGGGGCACATACTAGTGGATATATGATGACGAGACAGATCATGAGAATAAGATATTACTAGTTGACGATAGAGAATGATTGCATTGACTATGCTCGTAAATACCATAAATGCCAGATATATGTTGATAAGATCCATGCTCCGTCATCTGCTTTACATGTTATAGCACCACTATGGCCATTCTCAATGTGAGGCATGGATGTCATCGATCCAATCACCCTAAAGGCTTCTAACGGGCACAGATTCATTTTTATGATAATAGATTACTTCACGAAATGGGTAGAGGCAGCATCATATGTAAATGTGACACGCTCTGTGGTTTGCAAGTTCATAAAAAAAAAGATCATCTATAGATATGAATTTTCAAAGAAAATTATTTCAGACAATACCAAGAATCTAAATAGTAATATGATGCAAGAAATATGTGTTTAATACAAGATCAAGCATCACAATTCGACACCATACCGTCCGAAAATGAATGAGGCAGTTGAGGCAGCCAATAAGAACATAAAAAAGATTTTAGAAAAAATGATTGAGACTTACAAAGATTGGCATGAGAAGTTACCATTTGCATTACATGCATATCGAACGTCAGTTCGTACCGCTACTGGGGTAACCTTATTTTTTTTGGTTTATGGGATGAAAGCTGTACTACCAGTAAAAGTAGAGATCCCCTCTTTGAAAGCTTTAAAAGAAGTTGAGTTGGAAGAAGCTGAATGGATTCGAGAACGTTATAAGCAGTTAAATTTCATAGAAGAAAATAGATTGACTGCACTGTGCCATAGGTAGCTATATCAAAGAAGAATGATGAAGGCTCATGATAAGAAGATTCGACCCCTTTGCTTTCGAGAATGAGAGTTGATCTTGAAAAAAATTCTTTCAAAATAGCATGATAGTAGAGAAAAATGGACTCTGAATTGGGAAGGGCCGTATGTAGTGAAACAAACTTTTTCGGGTGAAGCGCTAATATTGACTGAGATGGATGAAAATGATTTACCCTATCCTATAAATTCTGATGCTGTGAAAAAATACTATGCTTAAAAAAATGAAAAATGAAAAAATGAATAAAAAAAAAGAAAAAGTGAATGAAAAAGAAGGACTCAAGGCGAAAATCCTAAAAGGGCGGTTTGAGTCATAGGGGGTTTGTCTAAGTTGAAAACCTGAAAAGGCAGCTTAGATAAGGAGAATACAGCATCGAATTTAAAAGTCCGCTGGCAAGAAGGCTAGCAAATTCAGAAGAGTTTCAAGTTGTTAAATACATCAGAGGGTTGGGTTTTCAAAAAAAAAAAAACTTTGAGATGTGTTATCATGATTATCTGATTGTTCATTTTGGGCTTTGTCTCCATACTCATCCTTGTAATTCTTTCTTGGCCAAAATTAACCAACATTTTACTAATAAGAGACATTCTATTTCATTCTTTATGTCTTTTTCTGATGATTGTTTCTCAATCATTCATATTATTTTCTTCTTAGTACCCCACCATGAAAGAAATGTGCAAATGCATTCTTACTTTTTGAGTTTGAAATAATGATTGATGAATGAATAACAACATGAAAAGATTTTTACATTACATTGAATAAGTCAAGAGTGATAAAGGCAGAATCAAGATGTTCAATTCCTGATTAGGACATTGAATTTGGGAAGGGATTTCTTACAGGAAGAATGTGAGTGAAAAAGACAATTGAGAGCTACACTGGTTCGATCTTAGAAGAGCAGTGTAATTAGATCTTTGAATAATCAAAAGGCTTGATGCCCAAGAAAAAAGCTTGAAAAACTTGAATACCATACATTGAATAGGAATTAATTGGCCAACATTTGCATAGCATGCATTAAAATTCATATGCATTGCATAGCATACACTACTTTCAGGAAAATATAGTGTATAAATTCAAGAAGCAGGGGTGTTTCAAGATCCCACATAGAAAAGACAGATATGAAGATATTTTTCAAAGTTGAGAAGAAACTTGTCAGGTAAGTTCCTAATTCTTGAAATAAGATGTCTTTTGGTATCATAGTTGATTTATAAGACCTTTCGGTATAATCTCCTGAAATTCCTTTAAACATAACTTTCAACTCCTTTGGACATGATTGCCAAGGAGCAATTTACTTTTCAAAGTCGTGGTGCTTCTGTTTAGAGGAGCAATTTACTTTTCAAAGTCGTGGTGCCTCTATTTAAAGGAGCAATTTACTTTCCAAAGTTATGGTGCCTCTGTTTAGAGGAGCAATTTACTTTTCAAAGTCGTGGTGCCTCTGATTAGAGGAGCCATTTATGTTTCTTAAAGTCGTTGAGCCTCTGCTTAGAGGAGTAATTTATTTTTCCAAAGTTGTTGAGCCTTTGATTAGAGGAGCCATTTATGTTTCTCAAAGTCATTGAGCCTCTACTTAGAGGAGCTTTGGTCAAAAACAAAAAACAAAACAAAACAAAACAAAAACAAAAAAAAACAAAAAAAAGTAAAAAAAATAAAATAAAAATGTCGAGTTGAGTCTTGATTGGGTTTTTACGTCTTTGCGTAATTTTTGTTTCACAGAAAATGTACAAAGAGGGGCAGTTGTAGACACCCAATTTGGTCTAGGCCCGGATCAATTGGGCCTGGTCCAAATGGGTAAGCCTAATTTGGCTTTTATTTTGTATTTTATATTATTTTATATTTTTATTATATTTTTTTCTTTGTATTTTATGTATTTATTATTTATTTATTTATTATTACTATGTATTAATATATGTATATCTTTATTTATTTATTTATTTTTGTTAATATTTATATATGGATTTTATTTATCTAGTTATATATTTATTATTATATTATAATTTATTTATTATTTATCTTGTAATATTTTTTATTTATCTTATTATTATTTTTAATTATCTGTTAATTTCTTTTTATTCGTTTATCTGATTTTTTTTCTCTTTTTTTTGGGGTTGAGATTGAAGACTTTGAAGAATCTTACTGTGAATGGAGATTCAATTAGAATCCAGATTTGATTCAAAGATTAAATCTCCATCCAAAAAGGAATAAAGATTGATCAGAAACTCTTCTGATCAATCCCTATAAATAGGTACTGGAACACATAATACAACACATAAAAACAGAAGGAAAAAGGATACTGGTTGAGAGAAAAAGAGATAAAGAAAAGATTTAAAGGTTAGAAAGGTTTTGGTGCGTTTAGAATGACTCTAGGAATTAGTAGGAATTTTTGGAGAATTTTTTACGATTTTTTTTTTAGAATTTCTAGAAAATTCCAGATTTCGGTTGAATTTTTCGGCCAAAGTTGAATTTTTTGACAATAATTTCAGTCAAGTTTGAAGTTTTCGGCTAGCTACCTAATTTTCGGTGACGATTCCCAGAAATCGATCAACTTTTCGATCAACTTTCGATGAAAAACTCAGATTCTGGTAAAAAATTCCAGAATTCGGTGAATATTCAACCGGAGTTCTTCGATCGTTTTAGAGAGAAGGGAGAGAAAATGAAGGAAGAGAGAGAGAGGAGAGAAAGTTTCTATCGAAAAAATAAAGGAAACAACCTTATATACACTCTCAAAACGACGTCGTTTTTGCGTTTAATAACCCAGATGATCCGCGTGTTTTACCAAGATCCAACTCGACCAAAGCGTCTACCCGTTTTTCGACCTACGCGTGTTCTGCCTCCCCGAGCCGTTAGCTGAGCCGAGCCGAGCCGACATCCCGAACCGCTTCTCTGAGCCGTTTTTCTTCCTTGAGCCAAACCGAGCCGAGCCCTTCTTCGAGCCATTCCAGATTTTTTTTTAATTAATTAATTAATTAATTTGTTTTTTTTATTATTAGATTAGGTTTATTTAATGTTCTTTTATCTTTATTTTATTTTTATTTTTGTTTTACTTTTTTTTTTATTTTCACTTTTATTTTGTTTTATTATTTTATTTTCTTTAAATAAAATCTAAAAAAATATTTTTGGGGAAAAGTTGAAAGTATCAATTTTCTTTAAAAATAAATTTTCAAAAAAAGGTTTTTTTTAAGGAAAAATTGAAAGTATCAATTTTCTTCGAAAATCAAAGTTTCCAAAAAATATTTTTGAAAAAAAGTTGAAAGTATCAATTTTCCTTAAAAATAAATTTTCAAAAAAGTTTTTTTTGAGAAAAAATTGAAAGTATCAATTTTTCTTAAAAATAAATTTTCAAAAAAAAGATTTTTTTTGAGGAAAAGTTGAAAGTATCAATTTTCCTCGAAAATCAAAGTTTCCAAAAATATATTTTCGAGAAAAGTTGAAAGTATCAATTTTCTTAAAAAAATAAATTTTCAAAAAAGGTTTTTGAGGAAAAGTTGAAAGTATCAATTTTCCTCGAAAATAAAAGTTTCCAAAAAATATTTTTGGGAAAAAGTTGAAAGTATCAATTTTCCTTAAAAATAAATTTTCAAAAAATAAATTTTTGAGGAAAAGTTGAAAATATCAATTTTCTTCGAAATTAAAGTTTCAAAAGAATATTTTTGGAGAAAAGTTGAAAGTATCAATTTTTCCTACACAAGAACAATCATTCTTTTCTTCTTTTTTTTGTTTATGTTAAATAATCCAACGATGGAGCCTCTGCAAGTGAAACAGTAGTTTTTCTTGCATACTCTTGTGGTAAGGGAATTTTTTCAATTTTCTGCTAAAAGTATTAGAGTCAATTGAGAATAATTTCTAATAATTAATTACTTGATAAAATTTTAAGGCTCATTGGATAACACAAATTCAAACTGGTACCATCTTTTGATGGGCGTTGTGAGGGTGCTATAACCTTCCTCACACGTAACCGAACTCTCGAACCCTGTTCTGGTTAGTAGACCTGAACCTATTCTTTTAGGGATCTTTAAACTTAGGTGTTCCCTGAAAGGACAGATTCCTTAGGTGGCCAATTGTACCTAGATAAAAAAGATTGGTGGCGACTCCTTCAAGTCAATGTCTAGCGATAGATCCCCAGATCTAGACATTATAACAGTAAGCTTTAACTTTATCTTAGCTGAATACATCTAGTCACCCTTGTGGAAGAAATACATGATAGCTCATTTGGATTTGCTTTGGCCAAATGTGGTGGAGCTTATAGAGTCATTGTGTAATGCATTCTCTTTTTGGCTAAACAAAGGAAACATGATTATCTTTAAATTTCATCTTGGCCGAATGGATTGAGATTTAAGTGGGCTTATGTATGTTTAAATATGTATCAATGTGGGTGGCATAGAGTTCGCATGGTGGGGCCAAATGTGAGCTTTGCATGATTACATGCATGGCTTGCATGAAAATTAATCTTCAACTTAAAAACCTTAAAATCATGAAAATAGCATGAAAGGCACCAAAAATCATCCAAAAATTTAAATTTTAACATCATTTTAACATGTAAAATCTCTATATATTTTGGTGCTATCACTTATTAAATCATTGCTCTTACTTATCAAGTAACTACTATTGCTACTTAATTATTGCTTTATATTCAGCATTTTTTGTAAAGCATGGTTTCAATTGATTCATGAAGAACTATGATGGAGAGATAAATCTCCTAACCCTTTAAACACGACCAAGTTTCTCTTTTGATCCTAAAGCTAAGGACAAAGGATCTTCACTATAACTAGTTTGCAGCTTATTAAATTCATATCTTGTAGCAAATTCATCATGAAACACAACATGATAGTGAGTAGCTAACTAAATACAATATTTATTCATGCTTAAAAGCCCATTACGCATATGTGATATAAAAACAAAATAAACTAACAATCTTTTTAGCCATTTCTTTAGTTGTTTCATTCCCATACAAACCATTTTTACTCATATATCATTTATTCTATCTTTTTAGCCATTTCTTTAGTTGTTTCATTCCCATACAAACCATTTTTACTCATATATCATTTATTCTAAACATCCCATCTTGGTATTTTGGTTATTGAGCTGGATGTTTCCTAAAACCATTAATCAATATATGTTTATAATTTTCATTTAATGAAGTTCATAACATTCCTCTATGAGTATAATAAAAGCATTTGAATATTTACAAGATTATGTTTTACATTTACATAACCTTTTTTTTATGTTTGATGGTGATACACCTGTTGGGCCCATATGTTCTTTTGTTGTTCTTTGATTTTCTAAAAAGGAAAAAACCAAAGTCAATGACATATTAACATAAAATTATATTAAACAATATATTCTAAAAACAAAAAAAAAAATGGATATGCATACCGAGAATTCATCTGATAGACAATCTCGAACAAATTACTACCATTCTACATCACTGATAACATCTACATATGTTGTAAGATAATGATACAACAATTTAAAATTTTTAGCAAACGGTAAAATATATTTGGTTGTTAGTTTGCTCTTAAAGTCTCTGAATATTTTTTTAGCATATTGCAATACAAGCTTTTTATACTTGAATAGGATGTCAAACAATTCCTACAAAAAAGATTAAATTAAATTAACATAAAGTAGTAATTTTATTCCATAAACAATTACTAATAAAGATGAATTACTTTGAAAATCATTGAAAAAACTTACTACAATCGAATCTCTTATATTGTCATTTTCATAATCTGGAACCATCTTATAATTGCGTAGTTAATGGATATAGTTTGCTGGACAATAGCTCTAATGTGGTTAACCAACTTTCCACCTCCACTTAACACAGGTTGCCTATCTTGATTAAACTCCACATGAATTGTTTTTCACTCGCTTTAAATGATTTACCATGTCCCCTAGATTTTCTCTTTTTCAAGGTGGGTATGTCTTCTTCATTTTCGTAAAGAGAGACATATGTTCTTCTGAAGCCATACTACCTATGATTTTGATCATAAGTATATAAAATGTAAAAAACAAACCAATATGCAATACAACCAACTAGAAAGAATATATATTTATATAGTAAATACACCAATATGCAATATAGTAAATACATAGTAAATACACCAATATGTAATACACAAAAAAAAACTAATAATAAAATACATAAACAAGTCATACTGTGTTTCATTGTATCATAAAAGTCTATACAATACAAATGAGGAAAAAATAAAACTATTCCAGTAGACAAGTGTGCTTTCACCTAACTTTTTGTCTACAAATCCATGGTATTAAATTACGAATTACAAACCACATTCATCAAACACCCATTTTCCATAAAACCAATCGGCAAACCATAAAACACCAACCTTTGCATATATTTATCTTATATATATATAATTTGTGGGGTAAAAACTATACATGCTGTGTATGGAGGGTGTGCGATGGTGGTAAAGGTGGTAAAGGTATGTATATAAATATAAAAATATATGAAAAGGAAGAAAAATACATCCATATACAAAATAAAAGAGAAAAATAAAAATAATTTTCCATTTGCCAAAGTTAGACAATGTGCAATAGTGGTGATGGTTACACGGTCAGCGACAACGAGAAAGATGTAGAAAACAATAACAATCTAGTATATGAATGTGATTGTGAATGGTTTGTTTCTCATTAAAGGGTTTTAGTTGTTTAGTTGTTCAAGTTTCAAGAATGGAAAGTGAATGAGTTTGTGTTTTTAAAAAATACTCAATTACGACGTATATCTAAATGAAATGTCATAATTAAGTAATTTAAATTTTTTTATGTTGGTTCAATTACAACATTTCTTCCAATAAACACTGTAATTGAGTAAAAATATTCACTCAATTAAGGCATTTGTATTCAACAAACCCTGTAAATGAAAATTCTCAATTAATTCTTATATTCACCCAATTAAAGCGTTTATATTAAGCGAATGTCGTAATTGAAAGTCATTTTCAATTCTTATATTCACTTAATTAAGGCATTTATATTAAACAAATGAAGTAATTAAAATTTATTTTCATTTCTTATATTCACTCAATTAAGGTGTTTATTTCCAACAAAATATCATAATTGGAGGTTTTTTTAAAGTCAATTACGACATAATGTGCAATTAAACACTATAAATGAAAGTTAATTTTTTTGTATTTGATTTAAACTCAATTACGGCATACTGTGTGATTAAATACCATAATTGAGTATATTTGATTTTTTAAAAAAATCTTTGTATTTCATTTGATGATAAAGACAAGGTTAGCACATTAACAAAATGAAAGGTTGCCTACGGTTTATCAATGAGATTATGGTAAACATATATGATTTAATAAATGAACATTTCCCCCAACCAAATGGCTGGATTTCGTGATGCCCTGAAAATCATACAAATACTCGAATATCACACATTTCTTCAAAATCCAAAATTTCACAAACTAAACGCCTCTTAAAGAACTTTTATGTTTGTTTGCAAAATTATTTTTTTATTGCAAAACTCAAATTTTTTATCTTATTTTTTTGAAAATTTTAATTTATGCTTAATTTTTGTTATCTTTATATTTATTTGATTGAAAAAATATATATACTTTTTCTTAAATCGACAATGATCAAATATTCATATATTAACTAATAAAAATTAATTAAAAAAATTTCATATTATCGTGAAAATGAGTTTTTGATAAAAACACTTTTAGACCTCATTGTTAATTAGAGCATAAGTCACCTTTTTCTCTTTAGCCTACTATATATCATAATTATTTTCACATAATACTACTATTAAAGGTGTAATTGAGTTAAATTGATATAGTAAAAAGTTTAAATTCGAATTCAATCTAAAATTTATTATTCAAAATTTAGTTCAAACTTGATCGGCTTTTAATTTTTAAGTTTAAACTCGACTTAAAATAAAAATCAAACTATTCAAACTTGTTTGATTAAGCCTTTTTAATAAAAATAAACTCGATTATCATATTTGATTTTAAATTTGATTATATATTCGAACTCAAATTGATATATGTAAAGATAAAATAATAAATTTTAATTAAAATAATAAAAAATATTAAAATTTAAAATTTTAATTGAATTCGTAAACTACTTAAATTAGATATTAAGATATCTAAATTTAGCTTAATAAGTCAAGTTATTTGAGTGTAAATTCAATTTAATAATAATCAAATCAAATTTAAATTTTATTTGAATTAAATTTAAATAATTTATAAATATTAATATGTAATTTACACTTTTAATTTCCGTGATTTGTTTTAAAAAATTAAATTTTTTTATCTACCACTTGGAAAAAATTTTCTGCTGCGCCATCATTTCGAAAATATTTGCCCAACATGATCAGTGCCGAGATCAGAAAGCATGGCCTTAACTTGATCCCACCAAACAAAAAAGATAAGTGACGTGGCAGTACCCATTGGGTTAAAAAACTAATCAGTAATCAACCCCTCCAATTAGTCAAGTACTTTTCCTTCTCTTCCAGCTAAACTTGAAGACCCGAGTGCGAGAGGGTTCGTGAACCAAACCGTAGAAAACGAAGAACCAGCAAAGATGACTCTGGGTCTGATCAATGCGAACCCAGTGGTTCACGCCAAGAAAGAACGAGTCGCTCGTAGCGAAGATCCTCACGGTGATGACGCCGTTGATCCCCTTGAAATCTATGATATCCTTCTTCTTCTTCTTCTTCTTCTTCTTCTACTAGGAGTACTATTTAGTTTCCTTGTTTTTTTCTGATCTTGATCTATTTTTGCTCAACAATTAAAAAAAAGATTTAAATTTCATTTGCATTTCTTACTTCTTTTGGTTGCTTAAATTTCTTCTGAAATTAAATAGAGTAATTATATATTTGCTTTTTCATTTTTTCTTAATTTTTTGGTGGTAATTGAAAATCGAAGTTGAAGAAAACGAAAAAAAATTTGTTGTTATCTTTGACTGGAAGTTTAAATTATGTGAGGGATATTAGAGATCCAGAACATCCGTATTCATTGGAGCAGCTTAGTGTTCTCTCCGAGGAATCAATCACCGTTGATGAGAAACTCGGCCGAATTCTGTGAGTATTTTCTCACTTTAATTTTGATTTTGATTTTAAACAAATTTGTGACAATTGACTGAAATTGTGCTTAGAATCGGTAAATTTAAGTTTTCTAAGTTTAATTTCTAAAACTTGGTGTTGAATTTATGGTTTAATTTTAATTTTTTTGGTTGCCTCTTAAAGTTATTTCTTTGGCATTTTTTTTTATGATGTGAATCAATTGTTTAGGATAACTTTCACTCCCACCATTCAGCATTGCAGCATGGCTACTGTAATCGGTCTATGCCTAAGGGTTAAACTAATGGCATGTTTTCCTCCACATTTTAAGGTTAGTTTCTGTTCAATAATAAGTTGTGAATTTTAGATTTTTATATTTATTTTTTCTCTCAATTAATTTATAAAAGAAGAAATTCTATTGCATTTGGTTCTTCCTTTTTATGTAAAATTCCAAGTTTTACAAGTCGGGATGTTTTCTTTTTTGTTACCATTAACGGAAATCTCTTATGATTTAATGATTTATCTTTATAGGTTGACATTAAAGTCGCTCCTGGATCTCATGCTGATGAAGAATCAGGTGAAGTTCGAAAATAATAGTAGAAGTTTATTTAGCATCATTTTTAGTACTTATCTTGAAAATGAAATCATCTTATTGAAGTTTGGGTATTGATTGTTTAAGTTTCATACTGGGAGATAAAATTTTATTTAGGATAACTTGAAGATCCTAACCAACATATTTTGATCATTAATGCAAAACCAATTCTAACATGGAAACTCACTACGGTAAAATATGTTATCTGGGATTGTTATCACTTTTTATTGATTTTTTCTCCTACATGGCTATTAGTGTACCTGGCAATGCAGAAATTAACAGTGAATTTACCTTTGAAGGTGGAAAGATGTCTGTAGATTCATATAGGTGGTCTTTTTTTAATAAAGTTTCTTTGATATGATTTGGACTTACTGGGATTTTAATGTTTTAGCTTGTTCAGTTGTTCTTTCTGAACAAAAGCTAAGGGATTTTCTTTCCTAGAAAGGTGAGAGAAATAATAGATTAAGAGAATCATACATTTATTTGAGTCATTCATCTACTGCTGTAGTTTGCTCTACCTCAACTTTTCTTGCTCTTGTGAGTTACAAAGCCTATTAAAACTTGTATGTTTTGTGAGTGATTTCTAGCATGCATGTGTTATGTCAATAGAGTCAGCTGGTCTGTTTCACCATTCTCATCTTACAATCTCCAGTCTCCCTGGTCTAATATTCTTAAAATGTTCACCTTCTTCTTTCTTCAGTTAATAAGCAGTTGAACGATAAAGAAAGAGTTGCCGCTGCCTTGGAGAATCCTAACCTTCGCCAACTTGTGGACGAGTGCCTTTACTCCAATGAACTTTGACCAAGTACACTCTTGTGCTTAAAGCTTATGTACAGTTGAAACATCAGCAGCATTAAATGCAATAAGAAATGGCTTTTTTGTGATGTAATTTTCATTTGCTGAATGTATATGCTTTATGCATGTCCTTGTTTTTCTACCCGGCAGAGTGCGTCTAGGATACCTCTCTATCTAGGGAACTAATGGTGCTACATGTTTCTTTTATCACATTGCCTTCCTTCATGTGGCAAATTGTAACAATTAAGAGCATGGGAACCTTTTTTTATGTATAATGGAATTCAGAAGCATGACATGTTAGATTTCTAGTAGTGGTTTGTCTTATGCAACAGTATCTGTTGTCTGAAATCTCGGATCTACTTCTGGAAATGTATAATGGAATCCAGTTGGCTTTATCTTTCTGTTTCCTCAATTTTTCTATGCAATTTACCGTGTCAAAGCCACCACAAATTATGAAGAAGGCTGAACATTGAGTGATAAATCTCTTCTGATCCATCAATGGCCATTTTAGCAGCTAACTGTAACCTTAACTACCATATATATATTCATTTATTTGAAATGTGATGACTGATGACTTTGACTATTTAGGAAAAGGCTATCATATTTGGATTAGGCACGTTGCAGGTGTTGAAATATAATCAGAGGAGACTGAAGAGTGAAGACCAAACATTGCAAAGTTATATGGTGTTTGGTTTATGTCACATGCCTGTTACCATACACGGTTTTTCTCTTATTATCTTTGTGTTTGTCCCATATCTCAGTTGGTTAGTCTTATGAGACAAAGGGCGCGAGTTTCAGCCTCGTTCGTAATCAGTGGGAGTCCATACTCTACATTTAATAGAAACAAGAAACATGTTTCGGTTGCTCTAAAACTTCCATAGTTATAAATATGTTCTGGATATTGTAAATAGGATGGAAAGGAGGAAAGCTTCAATTTCTCTTTTGCTATTCCACTTAATTTTTTAAAATTCAAATTATGGTTTTATGATTTAAAAATTTTCAAAATTATGAAAATCATACCAAAGCAACCGAAAAAGAGAAGACAAAGGATATTTGTCGCTTAATCTTTGATCTTATTTTTTTTTCATTGGTTCCAGGTCCATGGCAATCTGTTGCTTGTTGAATATGACGTGGCGGGATGTAATTGGATTCTACGAGTACAAAAAAAGCGGTACCTCATGCCAACGCATCGGGCCGGTGCTTACGTACGGTAAAAAGAAACGATGCCGTTTGGCAATGTTTATTCCCAAGAGCAAAACTCCAATGATTTCAGAAGGGACCATACACAAACCGAAAAAATGGTGCACAGCGCCTATGATTCCTTTGAGCTCCTCAGCGATTGTCCCACTAAAATCGACGCCATCGAATCCTACGGCTCGAAGCTCCTGCTCGGCTGCTCCGATGGATCCCTTCGAATCTACGGTCCAGATTCCTCCGGCGCAGACAGATCTCCATCGTCCGATCAGCACGCGTTGCGAAAGGAACCTTACGCACTGGAGAGAACCGTTGCAGGGTTTTCAAAGAAGGCTCTGCTTTCAATGGAAGTATTGGAATCGAGAGAGCTATTGTTATCCCTCTCTGAATCGATCGCTTTTCATCGGCTCCCCAATTTGGAAACCATTGCTGTGATCACCAAAGCTAAAGGCGCTAATGTCTACTCTTGGGACGACCGTAGAGGCTTCCTATGCTTTGCTAGGCAAAAGAGAGTCTGTATTTTCAGGCACGACGGTAATTTCTTTGAATCTCTCTCTCTCTCTCTCTCTCTCTCTCTCTCTCTCTCTCTCTCTCTCTCTCTCTCTCTCTCTCTCTCTCTCTCTCTCTTTGCTTTTTCGGTTACCAGTAAATTAATGTTTTCTAACCGTTCGATTTTTTGGATTTGTGATTAAAAAAATTCAAAACCATTTTTAAATTTTTAAAATGTATATTTTTTTTCTGTAGAATAAATGCATGATTTTAATATAATCCAGAGTAATTAATTAAAATTAGTGTGGCATTTGAATCATTTGTTTATTTTTAGTTAATTAGGGTTTTGCTTTTTAGAAAACTTTTATAAATAAAAGAGCAAATAGCAAAAGTAATAATCAAACAAGCCTTATTAATTTGACCTCTTTTTTTTTTTTTTTAATTTGATATTCATTGGATTTATATTTGCGGAATTAATGGTTATTGCCTGCTGACTGTTGAATGAAGTTGATTTGAAAATTAATGTATAGGAGGGCGAGGGTTTGTGGAGGTGAAAGATTTTGGTGTACCAGATACAGTGAAGTCAATGTCATGGTGTGGTGAGAACATATGTCTAGGTATTAGAAAGGAATACATGATATTAAACGCCACGAATGGTGCATTGTCAGAGGTGTTTTCTTCGGGGAAGATAGCTCCACCTTTGGTGGTTGCTCTTCCCTCTGGAGAACTTATTCTTGGGAAGGTACTGACTTAGTTTAATAATCTATTTTTGACATCATAGTTCTTTTGGTTAAGAGTAAAACCGAGTGTTTTTCCTGCTGTCTCTTAGGAAAATATTGGAGTCTTTGTGGATCAAAATGGAAAGCTTCTTCAAGCTGATAGAATATGTTGGTCAGAAGCTCCTACTGTTGTTGTCATCCAGATGCCATATGCAATAGCTCTGTTTCCGAGGCGGGTTGAGGTAGTGTGACTAAATGCCAAAGAAGATTGGGTTTTGCCTATCTTAATATTTATGTGCTTTCACTTATCTAATCTTTGCAGATTCGATCTCTTCGAGTTCCATATCCATTGATACAGACAATTGTCCTCCATAATGCTCGTCACGTTATTAAAAGTAACAATGCTGTTGTTGTAGCATTAGAAAATTCTGTTTATGGGCTCTTCCCTGTTCCTCTTGGTGCACAGGTACTCCTAGTATATTTAAGAAGTTTAATGATTTCCTGTGAACCTTGATCCTTCTTTTTTACCCGTTGCTTATGTTTTAACATCATATTTTTCCCTTCTCTTGTAACTTTTTATGCTTTTGGCTATGGCATGCATATGCTAACTCTGAATAAGTGCTTTGATATTGCATTTAAAGGTTCCTACTTATTGCAGATTGTCCAATTAACAGCATCTGGAAATTTTGAGGAAGCATTGGCCTTGTGTAAGCTGCTTCCACCAGAAGATGCAAGCCTTAGAGCTGCAAAGGAGGGATCAATTCATATAAGGTGGATTTTCCCCCTTTAACAGATCTTATTTTGTGCAATTTTATCAAGTTAATTGGCTTGTATCCTGTTTAATAAGAATTATTGAATTATTCACAATGCTTATATCATGTTTAAAATTCCACATCATCAGTATACACATTTTAGAATACTTTTGCACATGGACGCAGCCTTTATTTTCTCTTCAATGTCATGCTCCTTACCATTCTCAAGATATTATTAAAAAAAAATTGCATATAAAACATCTGTTTCTTACTTGAAAACAGTTTTTTCCCTGGTACATAAATCATAAATATCTATAGGTTATTCAGGCTTATTATATGTTCCTCAAGTGATACATTCTGGTTAAATGTTTGTGTCACCTTGTTGCAGATATGCACATTATCTTTTTGACAATGGATGCTATGAGGAGGCAATGGAGCACTTTTTGGCATCTCAAGTAGATATTACTTATGTGCTTTCTTTTTATCCATCCATTATTCTTCCCAAAACAAATTCAGTTCCAGAACCGGAGAAGTTGATGGACCTTTCTCTGAATGCTTCACATCTATCAAGAGGTTCATCTGGTCTGTCGGATGATCTGGAAACCTTGCTTCCACAACTATCCGAATCTGATGAAAATGCAGCACTTGAGTTCAAGAAAATGAGCCACAACACTCTCATGGCTCTTATTAAGTTCCTACAGAAGAAGAGATACAGTATTGTAGAGAAGGCTGCTGCTGAGGGAACAGAAGAGGTAGTTTTAGATGCTGTTGGGGATAATTTTGCATCGACTAGATTTAAGAAGTCAAATAAGGTGAGGCTAATTTCACATTTTGTGTTTGTCATTAATGTTTGTTAAGGTGAAGCGTATTTTGTGATTCTATGTAAACTTGTACGTTGAAATTCTGCTTTGTGCAGAAGTGCACAATTTTATGGAAAGAAACCAACTTAAATTTTCATACACTCAATCCCAATATATTGATGAAAAATTCTTGTAATCACTCTTGTTAATATCCAATTTCTTTTTATATTTTCAAAATTTATATGGTCTATTCCTTTTGAATGATCTAACGTTATGTTTGGTCCCTTAGGGGCGTGGTAACATTCCTATTAACTCCGCTGCTAGGGAGATGGCTGCAATACTTGATACAGCCCTCCTCCAATCCCTGCTTCTTACTGGACAATCATCGGCAGCTTTAGAATTGCTGAAAGGTCTTAACTACTGTGATGTAAAAATATGTGAGGAGATTCTTCAAAAAGGAAATCATTATGCAGCTTTGTTAGACCTTTACAGAAGTAACTCAATGCATCGTGAAGCTCTAAAACTTCTACACCAATTAGTAGAAGAGTCAAAATCAAATCAATCACAAGCTGAGCTTATCCAAAAGTTCAGTCCTGAGGCAATTATTGAATATCTGAAGGTCAGTTTATCAGTTTATTGTATTTTAAGTATTTAACATGATTTATTGATGCTAATTATCTTCAGGTTATGGAAGCATTGGGCCTTTTGGGCAACGCATGTCAGGTGGAATGTGGAAGATAATCTTCTACTTTGTGAAGGAGACTATGTGAAGTTTTGCCCTGAATAAAATGAGAAGATAATGTTAATTTTGTTATGGCTTGACCTTATGGACCATATTCCGCTAGCATTTGGCATATATATTGCTTTTATTTGATGCAATGTGCTGAACATGCTGTGATAAAACTTCTATATGCTGAACACTTTGTCTGGTTTTATTTGCAGCCTCTCTGTGGCACAGATCCCATGCTTGTCCTTGAGTTCTCGATGCTTGTTCTTGAAAGCTGTCCAACACAAACCATTGAGCTTTTTTTGTCTGGAAATATTCCGGCAGACTTGGTCAACTCTTATTTGAAGCAGCATGCTCCAAACATGCAGGGCAGATACTTGGAGCTTATGCTTGCGATGAATGAAAATGGGATCTCAGGGAACCTGCAAAATGAAATGGTAAAGACTCTTTTTGTTTGTTATAAAAATAACTAAGTTCAGTTGTCATTTGAGGACACTGGAGTTCTCATAGTTGCCACTTGTGTTGGTAATAGTGCACCTCATATAAGTCGCAATGACTATTGTAGGTACAAATATATCTCTCTGAAGTACTTGAATGGTACTCAGAGTTAAGTGCTCAACAGATATGGGATGAGAAGGCTTATTTACCAACTCGAAAGAAATTATTGTCTGCGTTGGAAAGCATCACAGGATATAATCCAGAGGCTTTGTTGAGACGTCTTCCTCCAGATGCTCTATTTGAAGAGCGTGCGATTTTGTTGGGAAAAATGAACCAACATGAGCTTGCACTATCACTATATGTACATAAGGTAATTTCTGGCATGATTCATCCGCATTCCATCTCTTAAGTAAGATGGTTAATAGAAAAAGCTAAAAGTTGTTGAACCTTTGATTAAGCTAAGGCTGCTATAACAACACTTATTTTTGTTAAAAGAGTTGCATATATTTTAGTTCATTAATGCCTCTCTCTCTCACTCCCTCCTCCCATTTTCCTTTTGTTCTTTTTCTTTTAAATCTATTCTTCTGCATTGTGAATATGCCCCTAGTAAATGAATTCCTCTTGACCTTTTTAGCTTCAAGTACCTGAACTGGCACTGGCCTATTGTGATCGGGTTTACGAGTCTGTGGTTCATCAACCACCAATAAAATCTTCCGGCAATATATACCTCACTCTTTTACAGATTTATCTGAATCCTCAAAAAACAACCAAGAACTTCGAAAAGAGAATCACAAATTTGGTATCATCCCCAAATACAAGCATCCCAAAGCTTGGTTCTTCAGCTTCAATTAAAGGTAAAGGAGGACGTAAGAAAATAGCCTCAATAGAAGGTGCAGAGGATATGCGTATTAGTCCCAGCAATACTGATAGTGGTAGGAGTGATGGTGATGCTGAAGAATCGAGTGGGGAAGGAGGTTCTTCTATCATGCTTGATCAGGTACTTGATCTTTTGAGCCGAAGGTGGGATAGAATCAATGGAGCTCAGGCACTCAAACTCTTACCGAGGGAGACTAAACTACAGGTATTTTCTAAAATCTTGAATTGCTTACAAAGCTGCTGAACCAATTGCATCTGAGTGTATATGGTCATTGATATCTAAGTTGTAAGATTTCCTTTTGGGCATCACTGTATCAATCTTAAGCTTTTTCTTTAAGATATTTGTCTTCTAGCTGCAGAACTTGCTTCCGTTTCTGGGACCTCTTCTGAAAAAATCCAGTGAAGCATACAGGAACTTCTCTGTTATCAAGAGCTTGAGGCAGAGTGAGAACCTACAGGTTTGTAAATCTTTTTGCTTGACAAAAAACAGTTCAGCACATAAAATGACTTTTCCCTTTAGCATATGTATATGTATATTCATGAATATGGTGGGATCCTCGAAGAATACTTTTTTGATTTTCTTTCATCCAAGCATCTGTCTCAAGTCATATTTGAAACAGGTGAAAGATGAACTCTACGACCAACGAAAAGCGGTGGTTAAGATCTCAAGTGACAGTATGTGCTCTCTCTGCAACAAGAAAATAGGAACAAGCGTATTTGCTGTCTATCCAAATGGGAAAACACTGGTCCACTTTGTTTGCTTTAGAGATTCGCAGAGTATGAAAGCAGTAGCAAAAGGCTCACCAATAAGGAAGCGATGATGTTTGAGAGCATCCATATTGACAAGATGACAAGATGCAACTCAAATTCCAGAATCAAAAGTTTTGGTGGCATTTATTTATAGGAGTCGTACCTTGTGCTTTTCTGGTAATTCCACGCCAGTGATGCAGCTGTTAAGTTGAAGCAACACGGCAATGGAAATAGGAGTATGGCCATTATTTGATTGAGAAGCATGAATCACGCCTAAATTAATTTTGGGGATTTATGTAAATGTGTTGTCTGGGAGACTTTTTTTTCTCTTTCTTTGTTGTTGTAGCACCTCATTCGAGGTACTCGAATCGATCACGATGGGTTTTTGTAACTTTTGCTGTAAAAATACAATTACTGTATTGGATTAGTGTGAAAATGCTGTGTATTAGATTTCACGCCATAAGTGCATAAACTTTCAACAAAGAAAAAGGAAAACCTCTTTTAACATTTTAGATTTTTCCCAAAAAAGCCATAAACAACAACACCAATTCTAGTCCCCTCCTGTGGAGGATCTGTATGTAAAGTCTCAACATCAAAAAACTTCTTGGCTTTCTTGAAAAACGCGGAGTCCTTTTTCCACCTTCTCAAGTGAGCCATAACGAAAACTTTCTTTTCACCTCCTCCATTCAACAAGAAACGCAGCGTTTCGATCAACGGCTGGAATAGATGATCATGGTAAACCACATCGGAAGCCAAAACAAGATCAAATTCCCGCCCAATAGCCTCCACATCTTCATCCTCTCCCCACCTCAATGGAGCCACGTTGACGGTCCCACCATTTTGAGCTACCAAGTCAGCATTCGCGTCAACGTTGAATTGAAGGTTGGGGATGACGTGTGGCAAGTCTGTCACCGTCACTTTAGCTCCTAACGTTACGGCTGCGGCGATTCCAGCAAGGCCAGTACCGGACCCAATCTCGAGGATTTTCAGTTTCCGAATATTATCACCACCTTTTGATAAAGCTGTTAGGATTGTTGTGAGGGGGCTTTTGCTAGGGTGACAGCGGTGGTTATCAAGGAGAGTAACAAGCGTAGTAGCGGCTGGCCAAAGCTGGAATGAGAGCCCTTCAGAAGGAAGCTGTCTAATCACCACCATTGACTCGATCGAACGGATATAATGCTGCTGCAGTTGTTGCTTCGCTGTACCGTCACTTAGCATAGTAAGGCTCTTCCCTTGATCTTCATCAGGCAAGATCATTTTAACGGGATTTATATCGTCTTCATCGTCTCCTTGAGTAGCCATTTTTTTTTACTCCGTTGTTTTTGCGCCGCCAACGTCAAATCTCTTCCCCTCCATTTTTATAACTGGTCTCTCTTTGTATAGGGCTTGTCCAGGGCAGAGACGACGTGGATTATTTTATTATTATATTACATTACAATTTTGTTTGTCAATTTCCTTATTTAACCCTATGGATTATATTCCGAATGTAACCCCGTGCTCTTAATTTGGTTTCTTATTGATCCATGACTTTTTTTTGTCCATTTATCAAATTTTGGGACTATATATTTTTTTATGTAAATTTTTCACAGATCCAAAATTCTATTTTGTTAGCTTGAGAGAGAGAGAGGAGTGAGAGAGGAGCGGAGATGATAAAAGCTGTGATGGTGATGAACACTCAAGGCAAGCCTCGACTGGCAAAATTTTACGAATATCTGGTAAACTTCTCTTCCTCTTTTGAGATTTTTTACTCTTATCATTTTTTTTATTTTAAAATAAAGTTATTAACGATTTCAATTTCCTTCGCAATAATCGACGTGGTTATGAATTTCGTTGAAATCAGCCAGTGGAGAAGCAGCAGGAGCTTATACGCCGCGTTTTTGCTGGTTCCTATCTCTCAACTTCTTCTTCTTATTACTTTAGCTGTGATTAATTTGAATTTTGCTCTGTTTGAATCGCATGAACCTTAGATTCATTTTTTCTGATCTCGTTTAGTATTCCACCTAATCGATCATTCTTGAGTTCGTACTTAGAGTTATTTGTCTTTTTTTTTAACTTTCAGTTTTGATTTTGATCTTTGAACAGTCTTGTGCGGTAGAGCTGAGAACGTAAGCAATTTCATAGAGGCGGAATCAATTTTTGGTCCGGTAATTTCTTTTATTTTCTAATTTTCTTGATTTCTAATTCAAATTTTTATTTCCTTGTTATTCTAAGATTAGATGCCAACTCAAACTTATTTAAATCTTGTTAATAACTGCCATAGCTTTATTATACCTCTGCTTTGGAACTCTGTTTTATTGTTTTATAATTCTCACTTGCAGGATAGTCGCCTTGTGTACAAGCATTTTGCTACTCTTTACTTTGTCTTTGTATTTGATAGTTCTGAAAATGAGCTAGCCGTGCTTGACTTGATACAAGGTACGCTTCGAAAATTTCTTGTACAGTTATCTTTGAAATGTTTTTCTTCTGCGTTATGGCCCTTTCCAAAAGAAGATTTCAATTTACTCAATATTTGGAGATTTCTGAATGCTTATACTTGCATTATAGATATGAAAAGTTTTCGTAAACCTGAATAGATCCATTTTGATGGTCTTTGTGATGATTTCAAGTTGAATTCAGTCTGGATATGCCTTTTTTTGAAGTAGATTTTCTTCTTTGAGCAGTTAGTGAAAAGAAGAAAATAAAATTGATTTGCATGTATGCTGGAATCAATGATCACTGTTGTTTTATCAGCCAACTTAGTTGAGTTTACCTCAGGTGTCTTTTAAGTGGAAAGGTTTGATTGCATTGCAACAATATGTTTTCTAGATGTTAACGTGTATATAACCATCTTTTTTGCATGGATGATCGATGTTAACAATTATTGTTATTAAACTGTAAGATTTAATGGATTCTTTGCTCCAAAGTTGCATATTTTCTGATGTGAACAATTTACCTTATTTGTCATGCATTTCCTTTACACACTAGAAAGCTGGATATAACAATAATTGCCGATATTTATTTCAAATATTGGATCATTTTACTTACTTTGGATGTGATGCAATCAGTTTTTGTGGAAACGTTGGACAAATGCTTCAAGAATGTTTGTGAGCTTGACATCGTGTTCAATTACAGCAAGGTTGTATCCTCTCATCACTAATATCTGCATTTATTTAGTGCCAGACATAAAGTTCATCTTTATTTATATTGTTTATTCTTTTGAGTGCAAGAGGATAACACAGCTAATCTTATAGGAGATGACATTGTTGGAAAATATTTTTTGGGTATGCTTCAGGTTCCAAACCTTAATTGATGGTAGGGAAAGCCTTCTTATGGTGCTTGGGTAAAGCTTTGCCTAAGTTCCTTAGTATTTTGACTTAATAGCATATATTGTTGATGTTGTAGTGATTCCTTAATTTCTGACAAAGCCCGCCTTTAGAATAAGCTCAATAACGTCATATCTTTGCACTCAAAACTGATTTAAAGTCAGTTGAATGCTTTCTTACTACAACATTCTGATTTAAATGTATTTGCTTTTTTTTGGTCATTTTCTGCTCCCCACCAAAATAGGCTTGGTCAATATCTTAATTTTTTTTTTTTTTTTCAAATCTTCAATAATCCTTTGCAGATACACACAATCCTGGATGAGATCATTTTTGGAGGTCAAGTGCTAGAAACAAGTTCAGCAGAAGTTATGAAGGCAGTTGAAGAGATATCTAAGTGCTCTCTCTCTCTCTCTCTCTCTCTCTCTCTCTCTCTCTCTCTCTCTCTCTCTCTCCTTTGCGTGAGTGGAAAGCATGTATACATGATGCGAGTTTTTCCACTTTTGCATTGTATTTATACTTTATTAACAGATAACCCTTAACCGTGATGTAGGTTAGAAGCTGCCTCAAATGCTATCACACTCATTCCGAAGTCTGCGTCTGGTTGGCGAAGTAGGTAGTTCCACATTCGAATGCTGTTAAAATCGGTCCTCGAATTATTTCTTGTCATCGTTAGTTGATAACTTATGATTTTAACCAACTCTGTGGTCAAGGGTTTTACATGGTGAAAGCTTAAAAGCTTTGAGTGAAGAGATTTAATTTTCATATTGGTCCACATAATCAAAAGTGTAGAGGTATTGTTGTATATTTCATTAGTTAATTTTTCTCTGCTTACATGTAACAAGGTGTTTTACTACCACTATTTTCATTTTGATCTTCGTTTTTATGCTTTGTTTCATTTTTTCTTTTTAGCCTTTTTGGAGATAACACTAGAAACATTTATGGTCATGTTTTAATTTCTGTTTTTAAATAAAAAAAGTAAAAGAAAATTTCCAAAACTAATATATCTGTTTTTAACACTAAGATATTACTATATTCTTATTTGAGTTTTATGTTTAGTATTTATAATATTCAATTATCTATATTTTTAAATCTTTATAATTTTATAGATAAATTTAATATTATTAAACATTTATAAAGTAATTAATATTATATGAAGTTCTTTTTTTTTATTTTATAAAAAAGGTCGTAGGTTATGGATAGGGAAAATAATTACAATTGGTGGATTCAAACAAAGATATCAATGGGTAGGGTAAGGGAATGATAGAGTACTCTCTATTTTCATTTTCATCCTTAAATTTTTATATTATATTCATCATTGTATTTATATTCACGGGTATTTTAAATTTATTTCTATTCCCATAAGTATTTAATGGGTATAAGATAATTCTCATTCTTATAATTTTTAAAAAAATAAAAAATATATTTTTTATCTTGTATATTTAGATAATTTTTTTATAAATATATATTAATATATATTTTATAATAAAAATATATTAATTTTAATTAATTTAAAACAATAATTTATATTATTTAATAAAAAATATATTTACTAAATATATATAAATATACATATATATATATATGTAGGGCACGAGTAAAGAGAATGTGTTATATTACTTATTTTTATTTATGTATTAAATAAAAATTAAAAATTATAATCATCCCTATTCATATACTCACAATGTAATATTCATCTCTTTTTTCATTAAGGTAAAAAGTTGAGTTTTCTATTAAATATGAGTAAGATTAACATTTAAGTTGGGTTTTCTATTAAATATGAGTAAGATGAACATTTTTAGATTCAAATTTTAGATTTATTGCATATTATCTCTTAAAAGTAGTTACATGAGTCAATTAGTTAAGTTTCATATCAAAGTAAGTCATTTTAAATTACATAAAATAAACATGAAATAGTAAATTATTTTAATATTTAATTATATGTTAGGATGGTACTATATTAATATATTTTGCATACCTCTATTTTAATTCAATATAATCTACGTAACATTAAAACATTCTTAAGTATTTGATATTATTTTAAGTTTTAAATATTTAACTATGTTATTAATTGTTATTATAATATAATTTTAATGATTTAATTACATTTAATAGTTATATATAAAATAATTTATTGTTAAAAATAATATAGTAACAAAGTAAAACATTTAATAATATACTAGTTTAAATTATTTCTTAATTAATATATAGATAATTATTAGTGACTTATTTATATTAAAACTAGAAGTATTTGAATTATTTAATTAATTATTTAATATCATAATTAATATTAATTATTATTTTAATTAAATGATATGACGATTTGTTAAAATAATTATGTTATTGGAAAATAATAGTATATTAGTTAAAATAATGTTTTAATTTTTTAATTATTAATTAACATCATTATTATATATCATAATGATTATTAAGTATAATCATAAAAATAAAAGAAACTGAACTATTTGCATTTCAACTTTTTTTCAATACACCACAAATTTTATTACAAATTTAACTTTTAATAAAATTATTTAAATATTTATTAATTAATTACCTTTTTGTCTTCTTCTCAAAAACGTGCCTTCTTCCTTGTCAATTCTCAGCTTTTTCCTTCTTTGCTTCTTCCTTCTTACTTGTTTCTTGTTCCTTCTTCTAATCTCTTCTTTTTCTTCCCAAAAATGTGCTCGGTGCTTTCTTATCTTCTTCTTCCCAGTAAAAAATAATTTGTTATCAAAATTCACAACTAAAATTTTTGAAATTCTATTTTTAGAAACTCTTAAAGATTTTCGAAAATAATTGTTAGAAACCTTTAAGAACTTAAAATAAAATTCATTTTTAAAAATTCTTAAAAGTTTTCGGATATCAGTTTTTGAAAACTTTAAATTTTTTGAAGTTTTTAAAGAATTTCAGACATTCAATTTCACAATCTTTTAAAAATTTCTGAAAAGTTATTTTTAGAAGTTTATAATCGCATTCAAATATTTTAATATAAAATTTTATAAAACTAAATATGAAATTAAATGAAAAAGCAAAAAAAATGAATTTTGTTTATTTTATGTTTTTTAATTTTAAATGAATGAAATTTTCTTTGAATTTGATTTGATTTGAACTTAAATTCGATTGGGAAGAGAGAGGATATGGGGTGTAAGAGAAGGGAGGAAGGGATGTGTGGATTTTTTTGATAAATTTGTGTTTTGAAAGTGAGGTGTATTGAGTAAAAAATAAAATATTAAAATAAAAGTGTGTTGAATAATTGTTAATGTGTAAATAATAATCCTCAAATAAAACAATAATATATTTATTACTATAAATAATGATAGTTAAATTTTAAATAATATTATTATAATAATGTAAATTATAAATATTAATATTGTAAACAATATTAACCATAATAATTACATTATTTTCTAAAATAAACAATATTTTAGATAATTAATAATTTAATAATATAAATAAATTTTTATAAATAAGCATTTAATAATTAATACTTATATTATTAGTATATTTATTATAATAAAAATGATTAGAATCAATAATTAAAACATATTTTTTTTAATTAAAAATTAAAATTATATAATTATTATTAATTAAATTACCAGTTTTAATATATATATATCCACACACACACACAAAGAGAGAGAAAGAGAGATAAACAATATTGTTTCAATTTTAAAATGTTAGATTCATGATAAATATATTCTAGTAATGATTCAGCTTTATAAGCGACAATGACATAAGGACGTAAATTTAATTCAACATCATTGATTCGTTTAAAGCGAGGATGAATGTGATTTGATCTGAATTTTCCAAAGGATATTATTTCCGACAGCATAATGAAAAACAGCAGAGCTAATTTCTGAAAATCAATTCAGTTTTTTCTTGAAATCTTGAAGAACTATCTGCGCCGCATTGCGGCCGGGTGCGCCCATCACACCACCCCCTGGATGGGCACCACTCCCGCACAAGTAAAGGCCTGGCAACGGAGTCCTATAACTCGACCTGCATCCACGATTTTGTGATAATAATAATAACAATAATATAAAGAAATTTGGATAAATTTAAACATGTACTCTTGTAATGATAAAAGGAAAAGTGAGTAATCAGACTTACCATCCCTTAACAGGTCGCATAAGAAAAATAGAATCTAATCCCATGGCACCATGAAAGATGTTTCCTCCTAATGACAATGAAAGCGAGGGATTTAAAATTCAATGCTTTCGGCTTCAGGTTAAAACATAAAACAAACAAACGACGATGATAGTATTGACATTCAGAAGACTAAAGTTGAATACCATGCCCTTGATAGAAGAAAAAAATGTGGAAATGGAATTCTATGAAAATGGGCAAATTACAAGCAATACTTTCTTCCTGACCTTGAATGCGAGTCTTGAGTAAAAATGATTAGTGAAGTTGAACAAAAGCAGGAAAGAAAGTTTAGGTTTGAAAACCATTCTTTATTCATCCTAAGCAATACTTTCGATTCAGAAATGATAAATATCAGCATCAGAATAGCAGTTTTGTCCAATTACGGTACAGAAACAGAATTATGGATATAAAGTACCTGTCAAGCCAATTTCCCTTTCAAGGTCAGGAGGAGTTAGCATATCGTAGCCAATTATAGATGAGCTGAACCCCGGAGCATATTCATCAATCAAGGTGAAACATCTTTGCGCAAATGATTCCTACAATATAAACATAAAATTATGAAGGAATGGTCAGCAATGGGGCAATGATTCCTGCACTCAACCGTTGCCCACCAATAGCAGCTAAATAGTAAATAAAAGATTACCAATGAGAACAAGTTCTGAAAATTCCTCAATGATATACATCCTACCTATGCTTGGGAGAGACTTGGATAAAATTTTACTCACCCTGTACGATGGATCACCCCAGCTGCCATCCAACGGTTTATAAGGGGTGTATTGGATGAACAAGTTAATGACATGCTTACCTATGAAAATAGGTAAGATTCCGTCAATTTATAAGCAATAAATCTGAAACAGGTGATGCTTCACATGCTGATACATCAAAGCAGAATGATTATGTAAGGATAAACAAACACGAATACATTATATGAAAGCAAAATGAAACATACTGCATAAATCCTGAATGGTTATCATGCAAATAGACTTCAATGACAAGTTTTAGCAGCTTGTCAGTTTAATCTTGCAAGGAGCATTTGCTACAAGGGAATATTTATTATATATTCATAAGAGGGAAAAGTAACCAAACAGTATATCCTGAAGATGGTATATTTCTAAGACTTCACTGTGATCTGCGGACATTTGACAGTTGACATAGATTGGCAACAAAATTATTAGATTCTTTTAGCTTCCAAGTTGACTTCTGATATAAGATAAATCTTATGTTTTGTTTAAGATATGATTCTTATACCCATAATGAAAAATAGCCCCATTCAACCTGGATTATCAGTAAACTAGCACAATTAACGTTACTGAAAAGATCTCTAGAATAAAACTATTTTATTCTTCTATATTTTTCTTATTACAATACTAGAATTGCATGAAAATATATAGGTTAAAGACCGAATATTTTCAGCTTTAAAACCCAATATTTTCATGCATTAAAACAGCTAATCAAATGAGTAATTTATGGATTTGATGTAATTACCCAAATCACTTCTTATTCTAAAAAGACCTAACTGAAATAAATAAAATCAACTAATCAAGTAATAATGAAGATTAGATTTCCACACTCCCCCTCAAGCTATGTGGTAGATGTCAATCATGCCCAGCTTGAACTTTAGATTCTCAAAGTTGTTTTGAGAGAGAGCTTTAGTATGTTTGCATTTTAGAGGCATGTGGGAGTATAAACTAATCTAACAATTCCTTACTCTTATCTTCTCTTTGATGAAGTGACAATCAATCTCCACATGTTTAGTCCCATGGCAGCTTTGTTATCGCAGAATATCTTCATGGTTTCTTCTGCCAAGACCTTTAACTCTCCTATCAATCTTTTCAGCCAAATTCCCTCACATATGCCATGAGACATAGCTCTAAACTCAACTTCCGCACTACTTCCAGCCACCACAGATTACTTCTTGCTTCACTAAGTAACCAAATTTCCCCACTCGTAGGAACAATAACCAGTAGTTGATCTTCGGTCAATAACAGATCGAGCCCAATCAGCAACAGTGTAAATTTTAACATTTCGATGTGATATCTTCTAAAAAACTAACCCTTTGCCAAGACTCTGCTTTAGGTACTATAAGATTTGATACACAGCCCTCAAGTGTTACTTGGTTGGGTTTTTCATGAATCTACTTACCATGCTAACTGAAAAGCCAATATGTGGTCTTGTATGAGAGAGGTAGATGAGTTTCCCAACAGGTTTTTGATATCTACCCTTATCTGTTGGTGGACTTCCTTCTTCCATTCCTAACTTATTCATTGTGTCCACAGGGGTATCAGCAGGTTTACATTCAAACATTCCAGTTTCCTTAAGTAAGTCTAGGACAAACTTACGTTGTGAAACAAAGATGCCATTCCTTAAGCGAGCTACCTCCATGCCAAGAAAATATTTGAGATGTCCCAAATCTTTGATTTCAAATTCTTTGGCTAGAAGGTTATTTAGGTTGCTAATTTCTTCCACATAGTCTCCAATAAGAATAATGTCATTCACATAGACAATAAGAATGACTATTTTTCCTTTAGGTGAATGTTTGGCAAACATGGTGTGATCGGTCTGGCATTGTGAACAACCATACTTCTTTACCACTTTTGTTAGTCTATCAAACCATGCACGTGAGGATTGTTTGAGACCATATAAAGACTTCTGAAGCTTACATACCTTGGCAAAATTGTCATAGGTTTTGAATCCTTAAGGGATTTTCATGTAAACTTCTTCTTCTAGGTTGCCATTAAGAAATGCATTTTTGACATCTAGTTAATGGAGTGGCCGATTTAGATTTGCTGCCAATGATAATAACACTCGAATTGAATTAAATTTAGCAACTGGAGCATATGTCTCCTCATAGTCAACACCATAAGATTGAGTAAATCCTTTTGCAACAAGGCGAGCTTTGAATCTGTTAATACTTCCATCTGCATTGTGCTTGACAGTACAAATCCATTTGCACACAATTGGATTTTTCCTTTTTGGTAGTTCTGAAATCTCTCATGTTTTGTTCTTTCCTAGGGCCTTGATTTCTTCCAAAACAGCCATCTTCTATTTTTGTTGCATGAGTGCTTCATAAATATTATTGGGAATCTGCAAATTGTTTAGTGTGGTAACAAAAGCCCAATAACTGGGTGATAAACCTTCATAACAAACCACATTACAGATTGGGTGTTGAGTACATTATCTCACACCTTTCCTTAGAGCAATCGGTTGATCAAGATCATAAAAAAATTCAATTGAATCAAGTTCAATAAGAGTGTTGCTTGTGTTGGTTTCAAGTATCTCTGGAATCGGTTCAAATTCTTGGTTTTGCTTTGAAGGTGTACATTCTCTTATATCCGTCTGAGTTTTTTGTCTTCTTGAATAGATAATCAATTCTTTGTTTGTTTTCCCTTGTCTAGACTTTGGGCTTGGAAGATCTAGTTGGATATTTTGGACGTGAAAAGGAGTTTGAAAAGTGTTTGGTGGTTCGGTAATAGGATCTTCCCAAAACTGATATTCCCATGTGATTGGATTCTCCCCCTGAATGAAAAATTTGGAAAAGTAAGATTGATTTTCAAAAAAGGTAACATTCATAGAATGGTAGAATTTCTTTGTTACTAGTGAGCAACATTTGTATCTTTTTCGATTCGGAGAGTATCCAAGAAATATGCATTTGATATATTTGGGATCTAATTTGCTTCAGTTTTGTTGGTTGGTAAGAACAAATGCAGTGTATCCAAACACTTTAATAGGAATAGACAAGATGATTCGAAGGTCAGGATAAGAAGTGAGAAAGGATTGGCAAGGGCTTTGAAATTTCAAGACTCGAGTAGTCATTTTGTTTATAAGATATGTAGCAATAAGAATAGCCTCACCCAAAAAATGCTTAGGTACATGGGCAGCCATCATGAGGGATTTTGCAACTTCCAACAAATGTCAATTCTTTCTTTCAGCAACGCCATTCTATTGAAAAGTGTCGACACATGAGCTTTGATGAATTATTCCATGTTTCATTAGATATGATCCAAGAATTGAATTGTAGTATTCTTTCCCATTGTTGGTTCTCAACACTTGGATTTTGGTTTTGAATTGAGTTTGAATCATATTGTTGAAGTTTTGGAATAGCTGGCCCACTTCTGATTTTTCCTTCATAAGGAATACCCAACTCTGTAAATGTGACAAACCATTTAGAGCCAGTAATGGTATTTACTCTGGAGGGTCCCTAAATGTCACTGTGTATCATTGAAAAAGGATAGGATGGTTTGTAAGGCTAATCAGGATATGTGGTACGAGAATGTTTGGATAGTTGGCAGACTTCACACTAAAAGTTGTTAAGATTTTGATTGAAGGAAATAACCTTTTGAGGTAAAAAAATTTGGATGACCTAACCGATAGTGCCACAACATAATAGTACTATTTTTATTATTATTGGAAGATGAAGCCACACAAGAGGTCTTTTGATATTGTCTTTCAGAATCATTAGTTCTTAGGATATAGAGTCCTACATATATCTTAGCATTGACAATCATTTTCCCCGAATCCAAATCCTAAAATTCACACATATTTGAAAGATATTTAGTAACACACTTAAGGTCTCCTGTAAATTTGCTTATAGATAGTAGATTGCAACTTAGATTTGGAACAAACAGATTCAAGTGTTATCCTTTGGAAATAATAACAGAACCTGTACCAGTTACTTTTGAAAGTAACCCATCAGCAATTCGAACTCTAAAGTTTTCATGACATGGGTTGTATTTACTAAATACAGATGCATCCCCTGTCATATGGTCTGAAGCTTTTAAATCCACAATCCATAAATTTGATTTCTCTAGTTTTACACTCAAGTCACTTAGAAAATTACCTTTTTGTGCTAAATAACCTGTTCGAATAGGAGTAGTAATGTTCTGTAGTGATTGAGAAACGCTAGCTCCGAAGTTAGAGGTAACCTCCAACGTCGGGCTCTCCATTCCACTGGCAATGTTGGATTTAGAGTGAAAATTTTCAAAAGTTCAGATCATGCTCTGATACCATGAAGAAATCTCTAAAATAAAACTATTTTCTTCTTCTATATTTTTCTTATTGCAATGCTAGAATTGCATGAAAATATATAGGCTAAACACTGAATATTCTCAGCTTTAAAACCCAAGATTTTCATGCATTAAAACAGCTAATCAAAGGAGTAATTTATTCTCTACACATAATAGGAAAATATCTAATGGATTTGGTGTAATTACCCAAATCACTTCTTATTCTAAAAAGACTTAACTAAAATAGATAAAATCAACTAATCAAGTAATAATAAAGATTAGATTTCCACAGTTAAGAAATAGAGTGATTGTGGTCTAACATAAAAATCATTAGTTCAAAATACAAAACAAAGAGAAGTTGTAGATGAGAAGAAGACGCTTTTGGCATGAAGCTTATAGACAGTATAAAGGAATAATTCTTTCTTTAACTTAATTCCTAATCTCACTTTTAGTAGAAAAATATCATCAAAGCTCAGAATGAAAATAAAGGGAGAAAGAGAGAGAGAGAGAAGAAAAGGATCCAACAATATGCAGATAGAAAGATGCCAAAAGTGGGTACCAGGTGGAGAAATTGTCTTGTCCAGTACGGATGGAATTGTCATTTCAATGACTGGCCTTCTTGACGGCAATCCATTAACTGCATCTAGACAGGCTGAATCAATCTCCTCCATGCTGAAAAAAGCGACAGAACAAATAAAAGTAGGCATCAGATATCTTTAAGCTTGGGTTCTAAACACTAAACATAGAGAAGATATGGTAAATGTAATGATAAGAGTTAGGATGACAATTGCCAGGATCATTAAGTTTGGAGGTCCAGTTTAAGAGTGACAAATAGATGTGCATCATCAGACAATACATATAACATCTAATAATGATTTAAGCTTGTGAGACAGAATAGCAAGTTAGATTATGATGCCAATTGCCAAGTGGTAAACTTCTTCGATCTTGGCATCTCTATCTGCAAATGTGATCTGACTCCTATTGTTTTGTGCCACATAGATTATTATTATCTGCCTTTCATTTGTCAATGGATCCAATGTTCTGTTTCCTTAGCACACTTTATGGTAACAGTTCTAAAAGAAGCCACTATTATGACATGCATCTACATGGCACTCAGCCTGGACTTGAAAGGTGAGAACGAATTTCTAGTTGGAGGCTTCAAATTTAGTTGGAGCATTTAAAAACAAGCTTAAGGGGTAGTAGCATACCTCTCAGAACCAATATGAATGGTACCAGTGTGCTGAGGACCTGAACCAGGATAAATTGACTTGCAACAATGAAACTCAGGCAATTTATCAACAGCTAAGTTTATTTTTGTAGTTCCCTGTTTCAATAAATGACACCGAAAAATGTTTAGCACCTGGCAGTATTACTATATTTTGCAACTATTGCTCGATGGCACATTTGGTAATTGTCAAGAGAAAGAACTCATGACACTATCACGGTTTCTAAGCATAAATTACAGTGTATTTTACACTTATGGAGGTGCACATTGTAAATATTCTTTATCAGCATATATATATTGATCTATATCCAAGCTTACTAAGTATTAAAAATTGTAATAGTATAGCCGATTGCTTGTTTGGCCAGCAATTCCATAGCTGATTAAGTGACAGAGAACAAAATCCATTTAATAAAGCTGCAATGGAATACAAGAATATAAGACAGGTTCTTACAGAGCTATAATCAGAGTACTTAATGGAACGAGTGAAATCATCAGAAAGAACATTTTTAGGCACAAATTCCTGCAACAGATTTTCAAAGATAGCAAATAATCAAATAAAAGTATGCTTTAAAAGCATAGTAAAGTAGACAGGCTGCTTTCTACTTTATGTTGACAACACCAATTTTCTGCTTCTTTCAGCAACACAATTGAATAAGCTTCACTAAAATTTTTACCATGAAAGTTTTATAAGGAGTTGCATTTGATAAAATGCTTGAAGAATGCACTCGTGTACCATCAGCCAGCAACACCTAAACAAGTTAGTCATGTTTACAGCATCTAATTAGTTTGATTCAAGCTTAAAGATCTGTTGCATTGCAGAAACAGAGGCAGTAAAACTAACCCCATTCACTTTGCCCGAGTCCTCAACTACCAGCTGTGAAACCTTGACAATACAATAACCAGTATAGCGAAGGTGAGAATAGAAGCATAAAGTTCTCCTGCCTTTTATCAGTTAGTCAAGAACTCAAGATAATATTGACCATATGTCAAGTTTAAACCCAGAATCCACATCATTTGCCAACATGCATTCTCCTAAAAAAAGTGTAAACATCAAAAATAAATTAAAGAATTAAAATGGTAGTTAAAAAGGAGAAGGAAATCCTCCACAAATTGCATGATATATGGTGACTTGCGTGAAAGTAACCAATTTCCAGGTCTTTGCTTCATATTGGGACAGTGGAAGGTGAAATCAATTTGACCAAGACATAGCAATTTAGCATGAAAAAAGCAAAGGATCTCGTGATTCAATGTATTTGTACAATCAAATAAGGCATCAAAATAAAACTTCATAAAATAAGTTCCATTCAGTCATAAGGAGGAAGGAGAAATTTGAAAGCTAGAGAAGTGATTCAGACAACTATACCTCTGCACTTGTGACAATATGAGCCCCAGCCTCCTTAGCAGCATGCCCGATAGCCATGGATACTGACCCCATTCCACCTTCAACATATCTACAAAATTGTTATCATGATATAGTGCATTAGCATAATTTAAAAAAACATTTTGGCTCACTGGAATAAATGTTAACTTGAACAGGACAAGAACAAAGCCCAACGAGGGGATGAGTCACCATAGTATATAAGTGCATAACAAATATTGAACAGAAATCGGAAATTGAGTATTCATTGTGGACCATAGTAGCATGGATTCCAACAGAATTTTGACATAAGAAAGGGTTACCTGGCATGGACCCTAATTGCCAAAATGAAATACACACTGGCATCACTTGGTAAGGAGGAAACAGTATGAAATCTCAATTTTGGATTGTAATTCAGAAAGTTTATTAGGAGCATCATGATCACACTACTTTTGGTTACACAAGAAGAAACAAAAGGCTCATTCTACAGACAACATGAACAATTTAGATGATATTGCAGAAAAGTTAGAAGCAAGTTCAGATTAATCACTGGAAAGCATCAATTGAATGCCTAATATTCTCCACCATTTTGTTTCTTTAGGATAGAGGATGCACTGAAAGTTCTGTGGTTATACGCTCCTAGATTTGTAAGTTCCATCAACTTGAATACATCTAAAAGTAAAAAAATACCACAATAGCCAATGCCACTTTAAACATTAGCACCACTTCTCTCATTATGTTATAGATACTATGGCTAACTTACTGAGAAAAGAAAAAGAAGATAAGGCAAAACAAATCTTTATAGTGGATGCAAAACTTAGCTACCCCAAATTTTGTAGTCAAGTAATCTTACCAATGTGAGTTGGTTAGACTAGAATCACAAAATTTTCTTACTGAGTTTTTCTTTCAATGGTTCTTGAGTCAAGACATATAAAGTAGCATGTGGCTGTTAGAAAAAATACATTCATATATTCTAAAGAATAGGAGAAGGATAATGGACCAATTCAAGGCTTGCTATGTTGCTGATGCCCAACTTAATAGACAAATTCAGCAATAATATACATACGACCAAATTCCGCGATCACCGTTAGTTTCTCCCATCACATGATGTAGCAGAACATATCCACTCCCTGGTGTGCAAACATTAGCCTGCAGTACAAATTAAAGTAGAAGTCAAATGATCTACTAAGGTTTAAAATGTAGCCAAAGAAAAAAACTGTTCATTTATTCATCCTTTGAACCATTTTGATAACAACCACCACCATATCAGTCTTCTCTGAAAACAAAGAAAAAAAAAAAAAAACTGCTTGGTAAATTTCACGGCATGTTTAAGGTATAGAATATGTCCCTCTCATGACTGATTATATAGACTGATGTAAATGTCAAAACTGAGGCGTCTTACCACTTTTATTAAAAGTTCTTACCGTACTGCCTATCACGGCATCTGTTGCAAGGGTTGCCTTCAGAACATCTGTCTGTACATATCACAGCCAACAACAGAACTGTAAATTGATTTAACTTTAAACCCTTTTATATAATAACACATTTATTTCTAACTGGTAAGATCTGAACCCACAATTTTCACTAAAAGGGAAAACTATAAAAACGTAAATCTCACTCAAACCTCCAAATCAGTACTCTTTGGTCTCAGATGGAATGTTTTTTGATGAATTGGCATAAATTGTCACATATACAGTAATGTCTGATCCTTTAGCTACTACAGAGAAAGAAAATGAGCATCCCACCAGTCTCAAACTTTATTCAAGTTACTAGTTTCAGACAAGGCAAAATATTCATAAAACAAAACTATGCTGAAATCACCATAAATCAACTTCACTTATGCCATGCAAGGAAATAAAAACAAACTTCCTGATCATTTTAATCCATGAAGTTAAAAGGATAAAAAAAGGGAATTAAAGAATCAAACAGCAACCTCAAACCAGTTATTCAAAACCTTTGAAGCCGGGGACAATAAAAGATCCATAAAATCCCTGTAAAAGTAAATAAATAGACATGATGTAAGGCCTAGACTGGTTTCACTGGACTGGACTTACTGACCAGAATTGAAACGTGCAAGCAGCTACTTAGTTAATTACTTTGTATGAACTTGACTGAAGAAAGTATCCTGTCAGCCAGTTTCTAACTACTTTCTATTACAATAATAACGTGAAGCAACATTGACAACATCAGAAACCACTCCAACTTAGGGAGAGTAAATCTTACACCATGTCTTTCTGCCCCAAGGAAGCAGCCTGGTGCAGCAAACAAGTCCAAAAGGCTGAGATGTGTACTTTATTCTTGAAGCGATCTTGAAAAGATGAAGTACCTTGCAAAGATTCAGGAGGCGGTGAATCCAAAAGTGGATCCATGAGTTTACAGAACCTCTCTAACTGGCTCTCATATCTATAAAATTCAAAAAACAGTAAAACAGATTATTGAAGAAAAGAAAGAAAAAGAAAAACAGAGTTACCATTCAAATTTATCTCCGAATAGGATTCATAATTATCTTGTTTTCATACAAGAAATAATAACATTATTCACACACATACATAAACACATCACATACATACATGATAGATACATGTAAGCAGGGAATTCAAATTTTAAAGGAAAATCAATCAGATTAAAAGGAGATCAAAATAGATAAGTACCTTGAATAAGCATCGGCATCGCGTTTGGAGAACTTGGAGATCTCAGAATGATTAAGCTCATTATCAGGTCCTAATAAAAGATATCTTCCATCCGAACAAGGCGTAAACGACGATGGATTCCTCTTCAACAACTTCAATCCATGTCTCGCTAACTCTAGTTCTCTAACAAACTCAATTGAACAATAAGAAGAACGACTCATTTACTCTAAAAAACCAAAAAAATTGTTCTAAATGAAATAAAATAGTAGTATAAAATGGAAAATGAGCTTTGAGAACCTGATAACGGAGGGACGGAGGAGGCTCTGGAGGTAACTGCATCGAGAGAACTTGAAGCCAGGGATGAGTTCTTCGGTCACTGCCGCTCCACCGATGACGTGGCGTCGCTCTAGAACGGCCACCGAGAGTCCACCTCGAGCTAAGTAAGCCGCCGCCGTCAAGCCGTTGTGGCCACCTCCGATCACAAGCGCGTCCCAATTCTTCCCCTTCAGCGCGTGCAAGGCGCTCGCTTGACTGCCACTACTCAAGCTCCTTCGCCACATTGCTTTGAACTCTGAAGTGAGCTTGGTTTTTTTGGTTTCAAGGGGAGGGGCAAAGCCTTATTACAAGGGGGAGGGGGTAGCTTGTTTCTGCTTATTGATTGGAGGCCAAAAATAGAGAGAGAGAGATTGAAAATTGTTTTGAAAAACGAGAATGCGGGTGTAGCAAATGTTTGTTTGGTATGGTTTATGCTGGTACCAGGAAGAGAATCAAATCAAGATAACGAAATCCATGTCAGTCGTTGCCGTTTTTAGATGCTACTACTATTATTTAGTAAGGTGACATGTGGGTTCAGCCGACAGCTCAATGGAAGCGAATCTCCGCATTTAACAATTCCAAAAAATATTAACAGGCACTGGCGCTCGGAAACAGTCGGGCAAGCCTGTTCAAAGCATAAAAATTTGGGAAAATCAGTGGACCAAGCCCAAAGAAGAAACGGCCCAAGCCCTCATCAAAAGCCCAAAAAATAAATGCATTGACAAAGATTTAAATCTCTTCATTTATAAAAAAAAAAAGTTTAAAAATTTTCCCCTACCAAGTAAAATGAATTTTTCTCCGAGCTCTCCAACACGTAACCTATCCAAAATTTTCACTATCCGCAAACCTAACCGTATCTCTTTATCGCCATCTCAAGCCGCTTTCAACGGTCACCCCCATTTCAGACCTAAAACTAGGTTAACAAACTCTCGACACCAATCAATGATGGCTACTAAAGGAACATAGTGGCATTGGCATCATATGTAAGGCGAAGATATATTGATGCTGGAGCCACAAGGAGCTCCATAATGAATAAAGTGCCAATTGATAGTATCAGAGTTCAGGGAGAATAAGCAGTCAATTGTAAGCTTAGTTTAATTGTTCATTCTAAGTTTGACACAAGAAGGACCCGGAAAACTAAGCTACTAGAAAATTCCTAAGAAAACTGCTTCTTGAAATCCTGGAGGACAATGCGTGCAGCATTACGTCCAGGTGCACCCATCACTCCGCCTCCAGGATGTGCTCCACTTCCACACAGATATAGTCCTCTTACCGGTGTCCTATAATCTGACCTGAAGTAAAGAAAGTAAACTTTCTTCTTGTTACAAAGTTTTGAACGCAAGCAAAGATGTGGATATATCTGAAATCAAACTAATTTTCTGCAGTAGGATCATTCCATATGATAATTACTCTCAAATGTCAAAGAATTACCATCCTTTTGCAGGTCTCATCAAGAATAGTGAATCCAATCCCATAGCACCGTGAAAAATGTTTCCTCCTGCCATGTATACATAAAAGATACAGAAAATTCAACATTTAGATTATAGTCAACAGATAATCTATCCCAAATTCACTTTTATAGCCTAGGTCCAAAGAAGAATGAGATTGTAGCTAAAAGAGGTACATGCATTCAAATTTTCAGTTCTCATTGTACATCATGAAAAGTTGAATGGTACACATACCCGTTAGACCAAATTCCCTTTCAAGATCAGGTGGTGTGAGCATGTCATAACCAATAACTGATGCGCTGAAGCCAGGGGCATATTCATCAATCAAGCTAAAGCATCTCTGTGCATATGATTCCTACCAAGACAGCAGTAATTTTGCTATTATACAACTTAGACATGAACAAAGACATACTGTTACTAAATAACTGAAACTTACTCGGTATGTATGATTTTCCCAACTACCATCAGAGGGTTTATAGGGTGTGTATTGCGTGAACAAGCTAATCACATGCTTTCCTACACGGAAATGCACCAATGTTAATGACAAATGCAACATGTAGATATAAAATAAAATAACTTAATAGCTGAGAGGAGATGACTTATCTACGATATCTTGAATTTCTATATCAATTGATAATTGTAAGTTGTCTCTCTCCAATAACCCCCCCCCCCCCCCCCCCCCCTTTTGCAGGTTGAACCCACCAAAGAAAGAAAGAAAAAGTATCCTTCTTGCCCAACTCTAATCCATATGCATACAACTAAACTTTACCATACAAGTTATCCTAATTTTTCTAGGTTTGTTTAAAGGTTTTTAGGGAAAATGGGCAGGTTGCTAATTACAGGCTGTCTGCTTTTCTCATCACTGTAGCCCCTGTTTTCAAGATGTTTGAGATGCAATCTCCATTTATTTGCTACTTTCAGTTTGGAATCACTTCTTGTAAAAGAAAAAGGAAGACTGGACTTGATCAATTCATAGAATGTTTTGTTGAACTAACTTTGCTATGGGGAAATGAATTCTGAACCAACAGACTGGTTCTGTTGGAGTTACCACAGAAACTTGACATGGCTCAACCATAGCCACAAAATCTTAATATATAATAAATGAATAAAAATTATCCAAATACTTCAATTGGAAAATTTTGACTTTTTCTTGATAAAAGTCTAAAAGATTTTAAATTGAATTTACCATTGTAACTTCAATAGAGGCATGGTTCAAAGACAAAATCATTTAAAAAAGTTGAGCACATTATGAATGAAGAAAGGCAGAAGAAAGATTAAGTTTGCTATACCCGGAGGAGAAAATCATTTAAAAAAGTTGAGCACATTATGAATGGAGAAACGCAGAAGAAAGATTAAGTTCTCTATACCAGGTGGAGAAACAGTCTTGTCCAATGAAGAAGGAATTGTCATCTCCATAACAGGCCGTTTTGAAGGTAACCCATTCCAAGCATCTTGACAAGCTGATCCTATATCGTCCATGCTTTTACAGTGCCAAGTGAACAATGGGGAAAAAACAAAAAGATGAAGTCATAACATTATAAGGTGTAATCCCCTAAAAGCCAATAATACTGTTTAAAAAATTACATAAAGTTGCAACTTCAGACAAGCAGATGGACACCGCTAAGAATGTTTAGCCTTTAAACAATAGTTCAATGCAGCTGTATACAGGATCATTACCAGTCCCCGAAATGAAAGAGGCAATGTAAAATGATACGATTTAATATTTAACCAAAGTGGACCTGCTACAAGCATTGTTATTATTGCTTCTACCTAAAATCCATATTATTGAAAGCTAGGCAGGTAGAAGCCAGGGCAAGCTGTCAAACTAATGAGACCATCTTTGTATGTGCTTATTTTAACAGCATAATGCTTCAAGATTATTGCCAGTAAGGTGACAAAGAGACCATGAAATAAAATTCCCTCACCATAAGAGTATGTCCGGCATATGGACATTAACTCTTTTTTTATTAAAAAGATCTGAGCAATTACATTTAGTATACCTTTCAGAACCAATGTGAATAGTAGCTGTATGCTGCGGACCGACTTCTGGATTATTTAATCTGCAACAATGGAACTGGGGCAATTTATCAACAGCCACATTGATTTTTGTGGTTCCCTGTTCCATTCAGTGTTAGCAAATCTAGATTCTTGAATAAATTCCAAATACAGAAACTAGGAAAAGTGTGCATAAGGAAGTCTTCGCCTAGTAAGTTTTTTTGGTCACTTTCATTCGGAAATCATCATCAAACTAGGGCAACCAAGCAGAAAGATGGATAAAAAATTTCGTATTCTACAACATGAGAATAATGAAATGTGTGCATAAATGTAGGTTCACCCATGGTACCATCTCTAAAAGATGTGATAGCGTACAGTGAAGTGATCTTACAGAGTTATAGTCAGAGTACTTGATAGCACGAAGAAAATCTTCAGGGAGAACATCTTGAGGAACCAACCCCTGCATCAAAAAGACATGGAGAACAATTTGATAGGAATCTTCCTTTTCATCTTTTACCAGTGTAATTCTCCGATGCTCATCTCTTCTTAACATATCAACTTTTAAATCAATACTTCTTCAATTCGTGAAACAGACATGGAGACATGTTAACACTAGAAAATCATACCAGGAAGGTCTTGTGAGGGGTTGCATTTGATAGAACAACTGAAGAATGTACTCTTGTCCCATCAGCTAGCAACACCTAGATTATCAATATGGTAATGAGTAATCTACTTATGAATAAACACTTCCAGATTTATCCATTATGTCAGTCCAAGCAGTGAACTAACCCCTTTTACTGTACCAGAATCTCCAATCATTAACTGTGACACCTGTACAGCAAAATGAAGAATTGAAAACCAGCAAGAGATACGAAACTTGGCGGAGAACCAGAAGTAAACAATTCCATAGAATAACTGGAAAGGCATGAACAAGCCAATGAGTTTGTTGGATACTCAACATTAATCTAGAAAAAGGTTATTCCATTTTAGTTAAGAATTTAAGTGTTTTACACCTACCAGTTGCATAAGAAGATTAAGAAATAATGACACTTTGTTCGACAGAATAATGACGATAATACATTAGGGAAGTTTAGAGAAATTAAAAGAGAAAAACTATTGAGAAATTGTGTTAGGTCGTAGAGTCATAAATTCCAACTTTCTGATGCAATGAAAGAAGGGCAGGCATACTTCTGCATTTGTCATGATAGAAGCTCCAGCTTCAATAGCAGCATTACTTATGGCAATGGATATGGAGCCCATCCCGCCTTCAACATGCCTACAGCACATGTTGAGTGCATTGAGTTAAGCCTACTCTACGGTGAGCAGGACATAAACCAGGAGAATTTCTTCAATAGCATCCCAATAGTTACCATCAAACAGAAAGTACTTTGTTATTAATCTAAATAGTATCATGCAAAACAATGTCATCAATCATGCATTCTACCATAAATGATCTAACCTATGAGGGCATTGATGAAAAGAGACTGCAATCTCAATTTTATTCCACAAATTAAAAGGAGGAATTCAATTCAACCCAAGCTTGGTGTAATTAGTAGTCTTTTCATTTTTCTAGATGACCAAATTGGTTATCCGTCCACTGACTAAATTTGCCTCTGAGATACTCACGACCATATGTTACGATCACCATCAGTTTCACCCATCACATGATGCAGTAGAACATATCCACTCCCAGGAGTATGAATACTTGCCTACAGGAAAACAATTGAAAATAACAATTATTAATGCCCAAGGTCACTGGATCATGCTATCATGTAGATTCAAAAGCCCCTTCAGAAGAGGGTGGAAATCCTGGTGGCTAAATCAGGATATAGATATAAAACTAGCATGTAGAATTACTTTCAGTCCATTAAAGAATGGGGCATTATTATTTACTGATATGATCTAAACACAGAAGATTTCCAATTCACTTTTAATTTTCTACCATTATCTGTCTAACAGGAAATGTCAAGATATACTTGCAACCATTAATAAGTATGAAGGTCTTACCATACTTCCGACAATAGCATCTCCAGCAAGCACTGCCTTCAGTATATTACTCTGCCAAAACCCAAACAACCCATAAGATGATAAAAATCATTCTTGGCATCAACGTTAAGTTTCTTGATTAAAAAACTAATAGTCAATCACTTAGCTCAGTTATGTAAGATTATAAATTCATAACCCAAATGTAACTTTTACACCACAAAGTTTCCTAATTCATTTAAAAACCAAATGCTAATTGTTCCATCTCAAGTTTGAAACATACATTAATTAAGGACCTTAGCCACGTAGATTGCTAGTTATCAAAGCTTGAAATGGTATGCATATACCATTTAAGGATATAAGGAGTAAGGACTATGAGCATTAACGAAAGCCAGACTTGTGGTCATAACAAACAAATGCAGGAATAGATCTGGGGTTGGCCGGTTGACATTTTTATTCTGAGCTCAGCAATTGATTTTAATCAAGTCATCAACTATTGAAAACCACCAAAACAGTTTTGGGCCTGATATCATAACTTCAACTAACTAGAAGCTTTCAGTTGGCACATGTAGACTTTGACAAACAATCAAGCACTAATTTCATCATCTCAAGCATTAAGCAGGATATATCATCTCTCGTGAAGTAAAAGAAAGTAACTAGGATAATTATGACCTCGAACCACTTATTTAGAACCTTTGATGTAGGGGACAATAAAAGGTCAACAAAGTCTCTGCGAAAATATTGGAACATAAATTAGGAAACTACAATAAAATTATGAGAAAATTACTATCTATACTTATCCACAAGAAAGATCAATATGACTTACACCATATCCTTTTGCCCCAAATCCAAAATATGCCTCAGGCAGCGAACCCAAAACGCTGATTTCTCTAACTTATCCCGCAGCCGATCAGTAAAGGTTGAATCCCAGTGCAAGGTTTCAGGAGTCCGTGAATCCAAAAGAAAGTCCATCAATTTACAGAATTTATATAGCTGGTTTTCATATCTGTGGACAATTAATACTTAAAATTGAAAATTAGAGAATTTGAAATACTAAAAATGTATTAAGGAATTTACATTTAATTTTCTAAAAAAATTAAAATTGAATTTAATTAGAGAAACTGGAAAACAACTTTAAAAAAAAAAAAAAAAAAACGAACACCTTGGATAAGCATCCGCATCACGTTTTGAAAACTTTGATATCTCCAAGTAATTATGTTGATCATCGTGTCCCAATAGCAGGTAACGCCCATCGAGACAAGGCGTAAACGTCGTCGCCGTCGGCTTCAATAACTTCAAGCCATGCCTCTTTAATTCTAGCTCTCTTCAATTTCATTGCCACACCAAAAAACCCATATTATTAACAAAAATAAAAAAAAACAAAAACAAAAACAAAAACAAAAGTTAAAGTTTCTTGTTTACTAGTTTTCAAAACGGAAAAATAAGTGTCACACACCTGATAACGGAGGGGCGGAGGAGGCTTTGGAGGTAACTACAGCGAGAGAATTTGAACCCAGGAATAAGTTCTTCGGTTACGGCTGCCCCACCGATGACGTGGCGTCGCTCGAGCACGGCAACGGACAGGCCGCCACGAGCCAAGTAAGCCGCGGCTGTCAACCCATTATGCCCACCGCCGATCACCAATGCGTCCCATTTCTTCTCCTTTAGTGCTTGCGTGGCAGCCTTGAAGCTGCTGCTAAAGCCCCTCCGCCACATCTCCATAACCGCCGGTTTCGCAACTTCACCAAAAACATTTTTAGTGAGCATAGATTCTTTCGACTACAAGGAATCTGCCAATCAGGCGGTTGACGTGGGACCCTTACGACAACTTTTGAAAGAGATAAGAAAAACTATTGTTTTGTCATTTTCACTATTTTTTCCATTTGGTAGATCCAATTATTATATTTGTGATGCCTAAAATAACTCCGGTCCCATGGTCTAGTGGTCAGGACATTGGACTCTGAATCCAGTAACCCGAGTTCAAATCTCGGTGGGACCTTTTTTTCTTTCTTTTTTCTTATGAGCTTAGCAAGTTTTTTTATTAAACTAGGATTACAAGGAAGTTGACAATTGACGCCATAGATAACTTTTTCTTTCTTTTTTCTTATGAGCTTAGCAGTTTTTTTTATTAAACTAGGATTACAAAGAAGTTGACAATTGACACCATAGATAACTCTCTTCAACAAAATTAGGTAAAGCATGAAGAAAAGAAAAGCGAGAAAAAATTTTGATAACTTTTGTATATGTGTCATATTTATTTTTTTAAAATATATATAAAATATAAAAATTATTATATTATAATTCATATTGATATGAAATAATAAAATATATTTTTTATTTTTATTAAATTTATATATAATTTTTATTAAATTTTTATTAAATTTTTAAATAATATTATTAATATAATTTTTTATCATATTTAAAATTATCAAATTTTCAAAAAATACAATTAGAAGTTAAAATTTATTGGCAGAGGCATGTTTTATAAGGATTCATTTACCTATAATTCTTTTTATTATAATATTATAATTATTTAATCATAATAAAAAATTATATAATAATATTATGAGTTTTATATAAATTGTCGTAACAGTTTTGTGTCCGCCTGACGAATTTAAAAAAAATAAAAAAAAAAGGTTGTTACCAATCTTTTTTGGTTAGGTGCGATTGACCACCTATTAAAATTTATCATTTTAATAAAATTTTAAAATTAATTAAAATTTATTAAAAAAACTAATTTTATGGTCTACGAACAGTCTGGATTCGGGAGTTAATTATGCGTGAGAAATGATTAGCGCCTCCACAGCGTCCGTTTAAAAATGATACCACTTAACTACGTGTTATCCTTTAATTTTGATTAAAAAATAGTCATATTTTTTGTGTTTGAAAAATTTTTTTTTTATTTTTTATTTGTTGGAAAAAATTTTTTAATTATTTTGTGCTTTAATTTTATTCGAGAAAAATAAATTATAACTTTTTTATCAAAATAATTTTTAAAATATTTTAGTATGTTGGTAACATTATAAGAATTTTTTCTCATTTAGAAATTTTTTAGACATTGCTTCTTGAAATACCTTAGAATCTCATTCTCGAAAGCTCAAATTTATTTTTCGCAAAAGAACTATGCAATGCATGCAATACAAATGATAATACGTCAATACACACATTTTATTTTTGTTTAGAAATTTTATTAATATTTTCAATTAAAAACTTGAAAAAAAAGAGGAATTCTTATTATATTAAAGATTTTTTATAAATATTCTAATACACTGATAATATTTTAAAAAATATCTTCTCACCTAGGGATTTTGTAAAGCATCGCTACTCGAAATACTTTTAGAAACTTATTCTCAGATAATATTTCCTCTTTCCTCACTTTTATTTCTTATTCTTAATTTATTAGTTAATTTTTATTATTTATTTTTTACTAAGAAAAAGAGAATTTTTTATTGTATTAAAAACTTTTTTATAAACACTCCAATACACTTATAATATTTTAAAAAAAAATTTCACCTAAAGATTTCGTAGGTATCACTACTCAAAATACTTGCAAATCTCATCGTTGGATAAAAATTCCTTTTTCTTACACTTTTTATTAATTTATATTATTTTATAAGATTTATTAATAAAAATATCACAAAATTTTACTATATATCTCATTATTTATTTTTATTAATTATTATAAAACAACAAAAATTTAATCTAGCAAATTTAAACATTTTAACATGCATAAATATTAATAATAAAATTTAAAATAACAAAAATAATATTTTTAAAAAAATTCAAAAAAAAAAACCTGAACCGAACCAGTCAACGGTCCGATCAACGTAGTTCGGTTCGGTCTAGCGATTCGGGGCAGAGGCGATTAAAGTCAGTTCAGTTAGATCGAAGAGGCTTAGGGTTAAGGGGTGTCGAGTCGATGGGTCAGTTTGCGCGGATACCGAGTCAGATCCGAGTTCACCCACGGATCCTCTCCTTCAACAAAACGATATCGTTTCAGCCTTTTCCTTAAACGACGTCGTTTTGAGTCCCAGTCTTCTATAAAAGCTAAAAAAAAATTTCTCTCATTTTTTTCTCCCCTTTCTCAGAGCTTTTCTCTTTAGACGAATCAGTTGGTAGCAGTCCGTCATGTCGACCGTCATGCTTTACCGTCGGTCGTCGATCGTCGGCACTAAAAAGCTTCCAAAATAGCCAGAAGCTTCATTTCTTTGTCTTCTTTTTAGATTTGGTGTTCTTTTCACCAGAAACAATTTCGATCGACGTAGATCGGGACTCAAAGTTTTGCCCTTCTCTTTTTTATTTTTTTAGAAAACAAAGCTCAAACTAACGATCTTTCTTTTTTGTTGCAGGTACTTCTTTGGCGTTAGGTTCTCATTCCAGGGACTATTGGTTTGCTTGTATTTTTGTATTGATTTTTTTTTGTAAAAAAAAAAAATTTATTCTGAAAACTTTTTTTTTTGCAGGATCTCCTCTCTTTTTTTTGTTTACAGGGTTTCTGGGCTTCTCTTTCTCCTTCTCTTTATCACTAATTTTATTGCTCTGTTTATAGAGCAAAAAGAAGATAAATTTTAAAAAATCTGAGATTTTGGTGACCTAAGATTAGGCGATTATCGATTATCAGAACGGTTGTTAGTGATTGTCAAGGTTGCTGGTAGCACAACTATAAGCGATTGTTAGAGTCACTGTTAGAAAAAAAATAATAATAATAAAAAAAATAAAATGGTGTCTACATAAATTTTTTATAATTTTAAATTATGATTATTAGTTATAATATAATAATCATATGTTTGTGATGATAAAGGTGAGATACCTTCATAGCCTTATCATTTTCAACAATCAGCTTGTAGTTTTGAAGTTCTCTTTATTTGGATGAGGCCAACCATCAAACTCGAGGACTAGAAATTAATGTTCACTGAATTTGGCCACCATAAAAACATGACAACTTGACAGGAAAAAAAAAGATTAATAACTGAGGATGAGATTGAATGATCTGGCTAAGCAATAAGTACAGTTAAACAAGTTTAATAAGGCTACCTGACAAACCAATATCTACAGCTCCATCTATGGATTTGGATTTTTCTTGTTTAACACAGATAGATGTCAGGGCATGCTTTGAAATTGATTTGTTTTGGCTGGCCCGTGATTCATCTCTCGCCTGGCTCTTCACGATAAAGATTCGAAGATTTTTTTTGGGAGATCAAACTACAAAATTAGCAGTTATTATTAAGATTAAAAAAAAATTAATGTTAGTAACAATATGTAATGCCAATACCGTCCTTGAAGTCACAAGGCTTGTTTGCACATTGTGAGAGGCTACTATTGTTGGGAAGCTGCAGGAATTTTAGTGCTTAACTACTATAGACCATTTCATATATTGTCTCACTCGTGGTGAAAAGAAAAAGAGGATGCATTTGGATAAAAAATGTTAAAATTTTATAAATTTTTAGAATGTTAATATTTTAAAATGCATCAATTTTAAAATAGTAAATTTTGTAATTACATTGTTTAGATAATTATTTTTTTTAAAAAAATTTTAAATATTTGATTTTAATGAGATAAAAAGCAATTATAATAGATAAAATAATGATATTAGAGATAGAAAAGCAAAACACTAAAAAAAAAAATTTAATATGGGAGTTATTGATTTGTAAAAATATGTAGGTATTACTAATATTATAAAAAATTAAAAAATATATATATGATGAGTTTTTTGTAGTTAAAATTGAAGAAAACAAATGTTGCATAAAAAAGAAAGAAAGAAAACATAGTGAATGTTGATCCTTACTATAAAATCAAGAAATTTCATAAATTCTATTTCCTTAGAGAAATTTTGAAAAAAAAAAATTGAGATTCCAAAATTCCTCATTCAAATTCAAAAAATTTTGATAATTTTAAATTTTTTTTTTGTCAAATAAGATAATTTCATTTAAAAATTTTAAAAATCTATCTACAAATGAAATCTTTTCTTAAACTTTTTCATCCAAACACACCCTTAAATCATCTGAAATAAAACAGAAGATTCCTTTGGACGCATTATAAAATGAAAAAAAAAAAAAAAAAAGCATATGCAGAAAAGAGTTAAGTTTTCCATAACTTCTTCCTGCAAAGTTCCAAGATTATTCTCACAGCTTTCAGCAACCTTGTTCCACATTTTCCTCCTCAAATTTCCTTGAAGAATGGAGTGGTTTTGAAATTTTGTCTCCTATATTAACCTAGTTAGCCATAGTTGATAAGACAAGTTCAAAATGATTTAGGTATAATATACTTATAACAGGTCAGTGATCACTAGGTTCATTCTTTCAAGAATGTTAACTGCATTAATTATCCATTTAAGAAATCCAACATGCTAATAAATTATCACAACATCGTACTTATAATTGATAAATTATATATGAATCGAATAGACTTGGAAAAGAAGAAATTGACCATCCATCCTTGGAATATTGATCTCAAATTTCCATCTCTCTCTTGCTTAATTATTATATAATAAATGCAGCAAAATTCTATTTGGCAACTTGCATCAACCTATCAAGCCTTGTTTCCTGATTATCCGCTGCCCAATTGGAGTTTTCTTTGGCTCATTTATTTCTCATATATCTTAAATAACAGTGAATACATTTCTGCCATATAATTCTCTATCTTAGGATTTCCCTTCCATTTTTTCTTCTACTTCTTCTTCGTCAGATTGGCACTGATCAAGGCTTTGGTCATTGGCAACAAGATTATCCTTTTTTCTGGTAACAAAATGGGATCATCCTCTTCCTACAACTCAAATTGGACGCCTGAGCAGAATAAATCGTTTGAGAATGGTCTGGCAATATACGACAAGGATATTCCTGATCGATGGAAAAAAATAGCCAAGCTAGTCGGAGGAACAAACGAGCAGGAAGTAAAAAAGCAGTATGAAATCCTTTTAGATGACATCAACCGCATCGAATCAGGCGAAGTACCACTTCCTAAGTATAGAAGAAATGGAGGAAGCAGCAGGGCTAATGGCATCAACAATGAAGAGGAGAGGTAAAATTTTATATATTTATATTTACTGATTTTAAAAGATTTTTAGAAGCATCAACTTGCTTGAGAGAAAAGGCAGTGCACCAGTGAGGTGGATGAAGCATCATCTCAAATTCCCCTGCCACAGGAATGAAATTCAATATATAAAATTAAGCCCTTAGATTTTAATCTCGTCTGCACTTCAAACGTATTTGCATTTTTCATTCTGATAAGTAATAGTAGTTCACTGTGAATTATGATTCATTCCAAACTTTTTTCAGATAAATCTCTAAGTATTAAGAATATTCTATACCCTACCAAATTTGTAACACTAGAGTTATCTATTGATGTTGAGCTAATTTATTTTTATTTTTATTTTTTCAAATTCTACAGGCTGAAGCATCTAAAGCTCTAGTGGAGAATGGCGAATGCAACAGTAGACGATGCTATTTGCTGAAAAAGTTAGGTCAAATTGTGCTATTAGTCTTTTTATTTAAGTTAAAATGCGAATTTAGTCGATCTATAATGATTTAAAAGATTTTACTATTTTTATTTTTGGAAATTTTAAATTTTAATCCAATATTAATGAAATTACTGAATTTCTACCGTTATCTTCAGTGAAAATATTACTATTTGTATTTTTTAAAATTTTAAATTTCAATCCGATATTAATGATATTATCGAATGAGTTTCTGTCGTTATCTTTATTGATATGATATTAACCATACTGGCATGACATTAATTGCATTTGTATGCTAATATTGAGATGATTTGCATTTAACTGCTGATGAAGTAGATGATTTAGCTCTCTATATTTTCGAAATTAATAACCGGTCTGACAGTTTAATCAAATGTACAATAAGTATATACTCATTTTTAATTTTCGTAATCCCTAATAAAACTGGAATAATCATATATATATATATATTTGTAGTTGCAATTAAAAGATTAAATGCTGATTACCATTTGATTGATGTACATTTTTTGCTGCAGGTTAATATCAATCAAGCCTTGCTCCAAGTGCACTTGCTACGCACTAATCTAAAGGCTGTCATTTATCTCCCCTTACATTCTTATTTCTTGTCTTTCTTTTCCTCCTTTTTTGATGTAATGATCTTATCTGTCCACCTTCATATATGGACACTATGGTAAATGATAAATCTACCTATTGACCCTTTTTTTTTAATGTCATACAACTCATTTTATTTGTTCTTTTTTCCACCAGGCCAAATTCTTGGTTTCTGTTTATATCTTTCTCATCCAACATAGATGATCTAGTAATCTGTATACCCTTCATTGCCTTAAAATTAATGTTAGGAGGCGTTCGATATGGTGGCATGTACTCACATTCTTGGGATTTTAATTGGTAAGAGGCAGATTCTCTTGTTTGATATGTTACATTCTTGAGAATGTAACTTTCCCATAAGCATCACATCTTCACAAAAAGATTATAATGTGATTCCATGAAAGGTGAGAAAGTTACTTTCCATGTTGTGAGAAAGTAAAACATCACTTTCTTATGATTTTAATTAACATTTTTCATATAAATATATATATATATATATCAAACATTATAGTGTTATCTTCTCATCAATTTAATTTCCAACGATCACATTTTAAGTAATCATATTCCATTGGAGTAATCATAACATGAGAAGAAACGCAATCTTACGCTATATTTAGATAAATATTAACAAAAAAAAAGAAAGGAAAGAAAAAAAAAGTTTTTTAAAAGAAAGTAAATGATATAATAACCCTTGTTTGGATAATTAAAATTAATAAAAAAAAAAAGGAAATGAATTCTAACAACCATTATTTGGATAAATAATGAAAAAAAAAAGAAGAAGAAATGATTCATTATAATAATTTTTTTCAATTATAATATTTCATTGTTTGTAATTTTAGAGCATTTTTTTATCATAATATGTTTGCTATCTTGTCTTACCTCACAATTACTACTATATCAATGGTTTTTAATCAAGTGAAATATGAAGATGTTTTACAAATATGCATTGATAAATTTTAAGTTAGTTTAACATCTAATAAACTCAAAAAATATATCTATTTATATTAAACCATTCATCACAATCAAATCAACAAAAAATCATAAAAAAATTTTATATTAAAAGATATTTATAAAATTTACTTGAAAAAAAAGATGAGTTTGAAAAAATTATATGATTATTATGATCTGCTTAAATTTTTTTTATTTGATTTTTAGTATTAATAAAATAATGAACATAATAGTCCTTTTATAAAAAAAATTTTTTTAACTTTTTTTTCTCTAACTTTTCCTCTAAATTAGAGTATTAAAAAAATTAAATTTACAAAAAAAATCAAATGTTATTTGATTTTCACCTCTTTTCCTCCTTTTAAATTAAATATTTATCCAAATAAAAGATCAGAGATTTTGTTTACTTTCCTTTTCTTCCTCTCCCCTCAATCCAAACACCTGTTAATGTTAAAGTTCAGCAAAGAGGAGAGGAGATAGAGGATTATGATTTTGGCTATAAATAGAAAGAACACAACAATATCATAGTTCATATGAAGAGATAATCTGCTAATTAAAACAGTGTTTTTACACCAAAAAAGCAATAAATCATAACCTTCTCTGCTATGCCACTACGAAATATATATATATATATATAAAAAATTATGTTCGACATTTTCCTGAAAAACTGTTGCACCCAACTTTCACATCCCAAATAATAAAAGCATGGCAAGAGATAGAAAGAGCTCTCAGCTTCATTAAGGCCGGATCTAGTCTTTCTTCTGAAAAGGGAAAAGAATTGTAAAGTTATCAAACGTATCAATGCAATTCCAGTCCCAGTCGTCAATTGCCTGTTTCGCACCAAAATAAGCCATTAATTAGAAGTTAGAACAGCACGTAAAAAAATAAAAATTGCTAGTAATATAATTACCTTACGAAAGGTTTCTATGAAACAAGCCTTGTGTTCATCAATGGGAGCATGAATAAACTCACTGAACTGATCCCGCATATTAGCCACGAACCCTGCATTCTTATCAGATTTCACCCTTTGACATGAAGAAGTAGGGGTTTGGATTTCAGCTTGGTTTTTCTCGGACTCCATCCTGGCTAGCGCCTAACAAGGAAGATATTAATATTGAACAATTAGCGTAGCAAAACAATATAAAAGTCTCAAGCAAAAGAGACTGAAAATTTGATGTTCAGAAACAAGAAAAAACCTTAAGAAAAAAGAAAACCAAGATCAATGTGGAAAAGCTGAAGCGAGAGAGAGACTTCGAGATAAAAATATTCTACAATGTTTGACGTACAAGCCAATTCTACTAGCTTGCGCGACAAGAACGGTGCTTGTGAAAGAAGTTAGAAACGAATGGTTTCAAGTTTCAAATAAAGGGCAGGCTTTTTTTCCAAGTCACGTGAGCGAAACGACAGCGTACAGTAGACATGGTCTCGAAGAAGAAGAGTTTAGGATAATTTGGAAGACAGCCTGAGCCGGCCTGGCTAATTGTAATTGGTTGACTTTCTCTGGAGAAGGAATTAAACGAACCGTAAGCAAGTGAACTGTGGATGTGATGTTTTCAGACACGGCTTATCAAGCAGCATCCCTAAGAAAGCGGAGCTTGTAAGAAAGAAAAAAATGGCTGCTGGGAAATCATCTTTTAAGGTTCGTTTCACTGTTCAACCTTCAATTCAGCTTAAAAGCTTTGTAAATATTTAAACTGATAATTGGCAATCATCATTCATTTCCAGGCATTTTCTTGGCTGTTCATTTGTATTTTGGATTGAAACAAATATTGATGAAAAGGAACACTTTGTTTTTCAGGGAATAAAAAGTTTATTCTTTTTTCAATGAAACAGAGAGCTAGAGAGAGAGAGTCCACCTCACTGGCTCCTCCATAGTCTTGACATAAATTGCTTTTTGTTTCTTTCATAATCAATTACTATGATATTGGATGACAGTTGATATTGGGTTCTTCATCAATGGCTCGACAACGAATTCTAGCTGAAATGGGTTATGAGTTCACAATCATGGTATGTTGTTAAGCTACTTATATATATCATTTTCAAAGGGTTCTTAAAAGGAAAAAAGACCCAAAAAAGAATTGGCATACCTAACCAAGTCACCCCTGGTTCCAACTAAAGGACAAAAGTTGGGTTTAAAAAACAATTTGGGTTTTTTTCTGAATTGAAGAATTATGTATTTTTCTCATTGGCTTGAACAAGTCACCCTTAACTTTGTTACTAAAATCAGGGTTTTAAGCATGAACTTTTTTTTTTTTTTTGAACTTTTGGGCTGGAAAAGTATTTGGATTTTCTCTGGTGAAGAATTCTATTGAGGGGTTTTCTTTTTCTCATTTAGTAAAGTAGGAAGAAATTTAACTGCATATGTGATTTAGACTGCAGATATAGATGAGAAAAGCATTAGAAAAGAAAAGCCAGAAGAATTGGTAACAGCTCTTGCTGAGGCAAAGGTATGACTTCTTTTGCTTTGTTGTAGCTATTATAACTCTCAGTTATCTCACAAAGTGCACTGTTGCTCTTGCTTTACTCTTTCATTTTCTATTTGTGAATCGACTTCATGGAATAGAACCTAAATCAATAGTTTAGATGAGTAGACAAGGAATTTCTTCATTCCATTCCGCAGTTTTTGTCCTTTTGACGGCTTTACAAGTTATTACAGTTTTATTATTACTCTTACCTTAATTTCTTTTTCCTAGGCAAATGCCATCATGTCAAGGCTTCAGAACACTGGTATGCTAGAGAAAGACGCTCACACAACATTGTTAATTACTGCAGATACGGTATTCTTTAACATGTTGTCATTCTATATTTAAAGGTTTTTTTCTTATGATTTAGCTAACAAGCACGAAGAATCATTGACTAAAAAGCATTCATATGTCAGCCGTGAAAATAAAAGAGTTTAATTATTGTGCATGCTCTTAGTATTAGACAATAACTAACACCAGTTTTATAATTAAGCGCCTTAAATCTGATTGGTGTGCTGGTAATGCAATTTCATCACGTATCTTGTTGTCCTACTCCTAGATCATAATGGATAGCAGCGCAATAATGGCTGATTCCTAATTTTGGATCTCTCTCATTACAAGCTAATGACAACTGGATCTTTTGATTCCTATCCACTTATCTAGCTATTTGAATTTATGTTATAAGCCTGATAGATTTTTCACATTATCCCACATCAGCTAAGATGCTTATTGGAGGTGGTGTGGCTCTACTAGAAGAGAACCTGTTCCTGTCTTAGCTTCCAATAATGCTACCCAAGTAGCCTGCATATCCGAGTCTCACTAGAGATTTACTTAATCCAAACATATAGTCCTCCTTCAACAATCTTTTGATTGGTGGCAGAGGGAGTAACGCTAAAGATTGGTAGATGTAATTATTATGATAGTTTTCACCATGACGTCAACTTTTCTTCTCATGTATTATCTAGGAGTGTATCACATGTTAGTTTCTGACTCCTGGTAGACAACATAGTTAGCTAGGAAAATGTCTGAACATTGTTTATTTCATAGATTTGTTGTTTCCTCATATCTTTAACTGGTGCTAAGTTGGCATATATCACGTCTATCAGAACTTCTGTTGGTTAATTATTTTGGCCTGCCTTCTATAAAACATGTCACTAGTAAGCATAAGAATAGTATCACCATTTGCTGGTCTTTTTATTTGTTGTCCTTGGAAATTATGTAAGGTTATTTCTTACCTGTATATGTAGGTGGTGGTCTATAAAGGGATGATCAGAGAAAAACCATGCAGCAAGAAAGAAGCACGAGAATTCATCAAAGGTTTGTTTAATATGCTTCAATCTGATGTCTTGCAACTACAAGAATTAGCTGGATTTAAAGGTAATCTATGGTTGCAGGATATTCTGGGGGCCATGCAGCAGTGGTAGGATCTGTTCTTGTGACTAACTTTAGAACCGGAGCAAGCAAAGGTGGATGGGAAAGTGCAGAGGTACTACTCAATTCCAAATATATTTAGCTTCTGCTTTTGGTGAAGAGCAGTGATGAATTGCATTTTAATCTTTACTCTTTTCCTTTATTTTTAATTTTCTTTTCTGAATAAACTCTTGTCAATCGAAGCATTTTGTAATTGAAACTGGATCCGTGCTACCTTTCTTAAGTCAATTGCTACTCTGTCCCACGAGAATAAGATTAGTTATTGTGCTACAGGTTTACTTCCACGACATACCAGATGAAGTGATGGATAACCTGGTAAAATTTATATACACATGTAATCGCTTGATTTTCTTTTCTTGAGCTATTTTTTTTCCACCTGATTCAAGTCTTTCTTGATGGCGAGCCGTGCTCAGATTGATGAAGGAATCCCATTCAAGGTTGCTGGAGGTCTAATGCTGGAACATCCTCTAACGTTGCCATTTGTTGATTCTGTGGTGAGCTTGTTTCTCTTGTTGCTGTCTCCCACTATCATTCAACATGTTTTTTTTTTTCCTTTTTCCCCTACTTCACGTAATGAACACCGTAGACATGGCTGACTAACTTTAAGGCCCCCAAATTATCTGGTCCTAACCTTCATTTTCAACAATCTGGTGCACCTGTATCTCCAGATTTTGATTTTGTAGTTTTATTGGATGTTAGGATCAACCTCAACATTGTTGGGGGGGTCCGTTCTGCTCCATCAAGGAGCTGTAAGTGATCCTAGGGTACCTGGTCAAGATGATATGGTATTTGGCACTTGCCTTTGAAAAATTCCTATGACATAGCATATGTTGGGTGTTTGGCAGATAGGTGCAGCTGATACTGTGATGGGACTATCAAAATCTCTCACTGAAAAACTTATACAGGAAGCTCTACTTAAAGAAGGTTTAACACCTGGCGTTCAGATTGTGAACCAAGGATATATATCGTGAACAAGTGAAATTTTCAAGCCATGTGCAAATCGGGGGCTTGAATCTCCATCAAAATAGTCTGCATGTAGCTAGGCCCTTTCTAATGGAGTTTTTCTTTTTCCTTAGGCAGATGGTGCAATAATTTTGCTTTATTTTTTACCTCTTTCTAGATTATACATTTTGTTAACTATTGTTTGTTAACATACATTAATACAGGGAGGAAAAAAAAAACTGAAAGGAAATGTAAAACTCTTTTTGTGGAAATGAAATCCAATATGTTTAAGCCGACCAAAGGTCACCATGTTTCTAAAATTTGATGCCTATTTATATCAATATTATGGCATGAGGCCTCATGCATGACTAATGCAATGTATCTTCTAACAAAAGGAACACAGCTTAAAATCTTATAAAAAAATCATATATAAATTTGAAAAAAAAAAAAAAGTGTTTCATGTGTGAGTTGATATTTTTTGTGCTTAACACAAAATAAAATGAAACACAGAGACACAAACACAAAAATCATTAAAGATTGCATTTAAGTAGTATTTTTATCCTGTTAATATTAAAGTGGAAAGGAGATATATGTGATATGAAATAAAAATAAAACATTGGGCTAAAGCCTACAACCAAGTGCCTTAAGACAATTCTTTTAGCCCATAAGAATTGAATAAATAGCAGGCAGCGGTTAAGAAAACCCTAAACTGAATGGTCCTCTTCAGACACCTAACATGCGAGGCTTGAATGGCTGTAGCCTCGAATACGAGTCAGTCTGAAACAGGAAAAGAGGATCTGATAACAGACTCGGGCATCTCAGAAAGCAGTTGCCGTACTTCTCTATCAGCTCTTTGCTCGCTATGATGCCTACAACTACAATTGCTACTTGTCTTTCCTCTCTATAACTCTCTCTTACATCCTTTCTGTTAGTCGATTTCGTTTGGTCTGGTGTAGGAAACAATCTCGGTTTGTAGAGAAACCTGCTTCCAGCTTGCAGCTTACTTTCCAGGAGCTTACTTCTTTTTCCTTTTCTTGTACTTTTGTTCCTCGACTCCATCACATAAAAATATCGTGAAAAGGGAGACAAAAAGAAAAGTTCTTCATAATGCATTAGGGGAGAGATCAAAACAAAGAGTAGCACTCAGATTGGATGGATTTGTTAAATACAAAGTGCAAGCATGTATTTCAAATCTTAAAAATTGATAAATTTTATATTTGTGCTTAAGAGGTCACCTAAGAAGGGTACTTGGGTTTTGAAATCCTTGGCCACAAATTTCTCCTGCCAAAATGAAGCATCATAGCATTTTTACATCAATCAGATTCAGGCTAATCAAGCATGTAGATCCGGGAGGCAACATCTTGAACCAACCAATCAAATCCCTCAAGAAGCCCTTCACCCGAGTATGCACTACAGCCTACAATTTTCCAATGCCTTGTTTTATCCATGGCTTCCAGGTTCAGCAGCTGCACATTTTTATGTTCAAGATCAAGAAAAAAACAGTAAAAAGTAGACAACTTTTAACAACATTCACATGCCTAAAATAAATCAGCATTTACGTAAAGGCTTAATGGCTCAAAATATCTGAAATGGAAGCCATAAAAGAAAGCTTATAATACAAAGCTTAGTGTCTAGACATGGCATACATATAAAAACTTTGGGAAAAGCAGGTGCCACATCCAAACACAAAAAAATTGCAAAACCAGTTTCGGCCTTTGACAAAGAAAGAACTAAATGTAGCATTCTCAGTTTTTGCAATCTAACAAACACCAAAATTCAAAAAAAACAAATTAATAAAGCAATTAGGAGTTGGTAGCCTTACTTTGGCAATTTCAGCTGGTGTAAGAGCACCTTTAATGTCCTGTTTGTTAGCTAGTATCAGCAAGGATGCTCCTGATAACCTCTGCAACACAAGGAAAAAAACATTAACTCCTAAGAAAATAGTCCACAAAGAAATCCTCAGCCACAAACCCCAGAAAGCTTTGCCAGGCAATAGCTTGCAGTGTTTCATTTTCTGATAAATATTCATTGCAACAACCTCAAACTGCTATAGCAAGATAGATACCTTCACTGAAATGTGTACTATTCTGAATCCCAGTTTTTGTTGTTAAAAGAGAATTTATATAAGACAATTCAAAGGAGCAGATTAATGGGAAAAACAAATCAAACAAAACACCATACCTCTTCCTTTAGAAGATTATCAAGTTCCATTTTGCAATCATTTAATCTTCTAAGATCTGAGCTATCAACAACCCACACCAGACCATCAGTTTGCTCAAAATAGTTCCTCCAATATGATCTTATAGTTCTTTGACCACCTACATCCCATATATTCAGAGTATATCTGCCAAAACCCAAAATCAAATCTAATTCAACATTCATTATTCTGATAAAAAAGAAAACTAGAAAGAAAAACAACCCGGACAGTATTTTCAAATACTTGGTGAGCTTAGCTAGTTAATGATTAAATATTGTGAAAAAGGAAAATTTTACTTTTGGTAGGTGATGGTTTTGATGTTGAAGCCAAGAGTGGGACTAATGACGCTTGTGTCCTCTCCATTAATCTTCAAAACAATGGTGGTCTTCCCTGAATTATCAAGCCCACTGCACTGACAAGTTGATAGAATTACGAATACAAATTTTCGAATGAGCAAGAAAAAAAAAAAAAAAGAGAGAGGGAGAAAAGAGACTTACACCATAAGGATTCGCATTTCTTTCTCTTTTCTCTTGATTTTTCGAATGATACTAAGAAGCCCCATTTCTTCTACTCACAAGTCACAGCAAAGCTCGAAAGAAGCTAAGAAAGAAAAAACTCTTGATTCATCAGCAGATCGGGAAATTTTGATTTCGAGCTTTTTGGTGCGAAAGTAGACTGTTGCTTTGCTTTCACTTTAAACAATGCCGTTTTGCTGGAAAAAGAAATATTGAGATATCATTTCTTTGCCAACTTTTTCCTAATTTTTTTTATAAATTCTTTTTCATAATTAACGATTTATGTTTATTAATATTACTAATAATTGTTATTAAAAAATGAAAAAATAAACAAATATTCACATGCATTTTATCAAATAATAATTTCACTGCTTAATAATAATAATAATAATTAATAATAATACATGCGCTAGTTAGCGTTACATCCCATACTCAGCATTTTTTACTTTGTTCCTTGTTTTAAGAAATTATTTAATACATTATAAGTGAAATTTTTTTAATTTTTTAAAAAATTTAAAAAATTAACATATATATATTTTTATTCATTTGAATAACAACTAAAATTTAAGTTGGAGACTCATTTCTTAAAATCGACTCCTACACAAATAAATCAACAGGTCATTGGAATAATCAATTTGCATATTCTTTAAGCAAATCTTCACTCCATTTTCTCCCCTAAAATATACCTATTTACTCTGTGTACTGAACTTATATCTGACCAACATAATTTTAAAAGGTTAAAAAGTAAAATTTCTTGTAGTTTTTTGCCTACATAGAACAGTAAAACCAACAGCATTGAAAGGGTTCGTAGTCCATATCCAACCTCAGCACCCTGCTAGGATTTTGCTGTATCTGTTGGCAGGCACAGGGGTACAGCTCTGGAGGAAGGTGTCCTTTGCTTCAAAGTTTTTTTTTTTTTTAGCCACTACCTTTGCTGCAAAGTTGAAGATTCAAGATCCAGTAAAATATGAGTTTCCTTGCTCGCGCTCGCGCCTGCTATTTCTGCTGTAAGTCTGGGGGTTCTCTAAACCATTTTCCCTTTTTTTGAAAGCCTGGGAGCCTTGAGCAAATAAACATCTCTCAAAAATCCTTCCCCCAGTTCTCCTCCATTTCTCAACAAACCGACTCGATATTTTCCCTCTAATTCTTCTTCCTCTCTTTCTCGTTTCTTTGAAATGTGAAAGTATAGATCAGAATTCAGTATGATTTGTACACTGTTGTACATCAGGAACTACCATCACCAGAAATTTAATGCATAGTCAATCATACCTTTGATTGTTCCCATGTAGACCGATAGCATCACCCGCGAAAGAATCATACCACAACTTCAATCTGTAGGAGAACTCTTTCTACAGATGTAAAGAATATGTAAGCACAAAAGAAGAATGCTGCTATGATCAATATCAAAGTTTTTTCCTAAATACTTGCCTCTACATGCCCGACAAAGCACCTTAGTGGATAAAAGTTTTACCATTAGTTTGGTTTTAAGATGCTCTAAGCGGCCCTTCATATCAGCAGGCAATAGGAAAGGGTGGAAAACATTGCTAGCATTGCCATGAGTGCCGTGTCTCCTTGAGAAAATCATTATTACATTACTAATAATTCCACAATAATTTTGATACCTAAAAAAAAAAAAAGAATATGATAGTCGTGCAAACTTTTGCCTTCCCAAGAATATACCTGGGTCCAGTTCAGATGTGAAGAGAAGACGTTTGGGGTAAGGTAATCTGTCTCCATGGAGAAGGATAACAGCATCATAGAGGCTTAGAAGAGTTCAGAAAAGACACTGCAAGCCAAAAATTGGCCAATATAAGTATAGGTTAACAATCATGTTAAAGGAGAAAAACAGGAGTGCAATATTAAAAGTCGACAAGTGTGTATAATGCACCTCCCATCCATGGGAATCAGTCTGATTTTGCAATGAGTTTTGTCAACAGGTTTGCACTACTTCAAGCATAGGCCACCAACCTTTTAAGCTCCTTTTGCATTGCCAAAATGCATCAGTTGTAAGAAATAAAAAGCTCTACTACTAGTACTTATCAACATATGGGTGCAAAGGGTTGCAAAAGTGCCAGCACAAATTATTCCAAGTAAAGGTGCGTGTCTTCGAAAATTGCTCAATACAATGTCATACAGACTCATTCATTTCAACTTTTACAAACTAGTGGTCCTACAAGATAGATTATTTCTATGAACTGAATTGTCGAGACACAATCTGTCAAAGAAGGGCACCAGATAAAAAAAGATTGGGGTGGAGGGAACATACATGAATATATCATTATACATGCAGATAAACTTTCATTCTTAAATGATTCTTATGATCAAGGAAGAAATAAAAAGAATCTAACATGGTTCAGCATTAAGTGGGCATTTATAGTCTTTGAACAACCATCTAATTACAAATAATCTACACATCCCATCCCTCACACACCAAGCAGGAAAGCAACCATTACGATAAATCACCAGTCCACAGATTGGCCCCTAGGTGTTTTAATTAAGCCCCCATCCAAAGCTTCATGAGGTACAGGCATCCAGCTGCAGAAACATAAAGCCTCAAGGTAGATGAAGTGCAACCAAATTCAATTCAAAGAGATCACTAACCAATGGGTTTGGCGAGCATTTGGTCCAAACTTCGGATGCTTTGTCATAAGCAGTAGCCAAGAACATGGCCTTACTTTCATTTTGGGTGTTTTCCTCATAAGCTTTTCTACTTTGCATAAAGTTATCCTAGACAAGCTGCATACAAATTAGTGGCCACTTAATAAAGAACAAACATGAGGGAACAATATATATCATATACTCTTAATTAATCATTTTCTGAACTATAGAACTTACATCAATCTCTTTCTCACCATTTTGGCTCAGATCACCATTTATATGAACAACCAATGGAGAAAAGGCCTAATCCTGTTCTGTTAGTAGTTGCAAGAACCTGATATTCATGGTAAGAAAAATGGGGAAGCCAAAGGGAATGTCAATTGTCAGTTAATGTAGTCCCTTCACAGCAGTAATTTCACGTTGTTGCTGAATCAATCAATGGCAGAGAGCCATATATGTCAATTACCTACATACTTATGAAGTAAGCTACATCCTAATCATTTTATAATTTTAGTAATCTTGCAATCGCAAATTCCATATAAAATTAAAACTAGAAATTCAGATTCAAGTAAGCTTAACCACACAAGACAATGTGTTTAAGAAAGTATAGTACAGGTCTACCAGCATACATAGTCAAAATAAGAAAAACTTCATGTTAAATGTATAAGAGGTAAAAGAAAATTTCTTACTAAATGCAACTTCAAAGTGAAAGAGAGAAGCAAACCTTACGAATCCGGTGATCCACGAACAGGGAAAATTAAATAGTAAAGGCTTCAAAATGAATTAGGCAACTAATAGTCCGACAGCCTCCTCTGCCAAGCAAGCTGAAAAGAGATGTGAAGCAAGCCACCGTTTTGCAAGCCTTTGCAAACATTAAAACAGAATCCACAAAAATAAGGAAATTTTCAGACTATTTTCTTTCAGCCAAATAAAATAAATTTCAATAATTAAAAACCAAAAGAAAAGACTCAACAAATTAACACAAGCCAAAATCTGCACCTAACAACTGACCCAAACATTGGGTAACAAAACTGCAATCTATTAATCATGCTTGCATGTTGACTACGAACAAAAAGCTTTTTATCAGCAGATGAACCCGCTTCATTTGGTCACGCCCAACTAAAACAAGAAATAAGTTCTGTTCACCGGACTTAGGCCTGTCTCATGCAAAATTCTAAGACCAAATGCATATCCATTCGTGAAAACATCCACATCTTCCTCAGTAGCAGTACATGTCATCCCCTAGTTATTCTGGAGACTGCCATAACACTTCATTAACTAGATTTTTCCCAAAAAAAAAACATTTGCTATATTTAATATGGCCTAGCGACCAGGGCTGACACCCTGACTTAACTCTCTGCAAGGAAAACTGATTTAATTTTCTCAATTGACACATCATCCATTGGCCAATTACCAGAACCTTCCAACTAAATCCGCACAAATAAAAAATTTTCAACTATCTGAATAAGATAAAAGGGAAAAGAATAACTTCACAAAAGGGTTAACATTACGAATTGACCTTGAACTTTAAAAATTTTTAATGTGATACTTGAACTATAAATTTGTTAATTAATGCGATACTTGAAGGGTTATTTATGTGTCATGTATCATTATTTGAAATTAACTACGTCAGAGATAAGTGTCACATTGGTTAACAAATTTATAATTCATGTAACACATTAAAAATTTTTAAAATTCAAGTACCACATTAAACATTTCATTATAGTTTATAGATCATTCATAACATTACCCTTTTTGTCAATGATTTATATAGTCTTTCTCATGAAAACACTCCTACTAATTTTAAGAAAGAAAAAAAAAAGCTAGTGAATACCAACAACTTCAACTTAATATTAATACAAAGATTATGTAACCCAATTTAAACCCATAGTAACCATTTCTAACTCATTAATAAAAGAAAAAACAAAATTCGAGTGATATGGCCCAATTGCATATACTAACAAAATTACACGTAAACTTTTCATATACTACACATAGAACATATGCATTATTATAAGTTAACTGAATACTATAGTAAACAAAACACTGCAAATTGAAGAGAAATGTACCTTTGGTATCCGGCGGAGAAGATCCACATTATCATCTGGCTTTGCTATGCAGCCTATTGACTAACTACCACCAATGTCAATAGACCTTCGCTTCTTAAATTTAAATTCCACTTTGTCTGCACCAATATCTCCCACAAACCCTGGGCCGAATCCGCAGTAACCGTCACAAATTTTCGTTATTATTCCCTTAAAATCTTACGAAACAAAAATTAATTAATAAAACAGATTTTTTTTTTATACCTGAAGATCTTCAGGAATTTTGTCTATGGCAGATTTGATGGTGGAAACGGTGTCGTCAACGAGCTTAGTAAGCGGAGGTGAACACTTGAGACGAGACTCTTTTAACAACTCTTGAACTTTGAATTCCATGGAGTCTATGTAAGTTTCTGTCTCCGTTGTTCTTTCAAGGAGCAAAGGAGACGAAGAGTTGAGCTACCGGCTGGGGTTTAAGCCGAGGGAGAGCCGGGTTTTTCCTCCTTTTAAAGACGTTAGAGAGGAAATAGATTGAAATAATAAAGCCCAAAATTTTATGTTAAAAAAAAGACAATATTCAAGCCCCAAATATAACGTTTTGGTGGGCAGAGGCGGCAATAGAAGGCTTATGAGAGAGTTGAGCTGTTAGGGTTTTTACATTTTAAAGGTTTGGCGCTTTGCTTGGACCCAATTAATTTAATCCCAAGTACTCCAACAATCAGGAAAGCCCGTTTGATAATTTTTGTTATGAAGTAATAATAAAGATATTATAATATCATAACGGATTTTTGGAAAAAATACTTCAATAATAAAGACCCGTATAGGTAATCATGTCAAAGTATTTTATTGGAGGGATTCTGCTCATGCCGAATCTGCCTTAAACAATGCCTGCCCATGGCACAACGAGAATCCTTTCACACACTGCCAAATTTGGGCTATCTAGGCTTATCCATTGTGTTGCGTTTTCTTTCCACTAACTACCTAACAAAAGCCCCAAGATATAAATTTGGGTCGTATAGGCTTTTTCAATGTACAGCCCATCTAAGCTTTGGGTTTTCTTTAGTCCCAATGTAAGCCTCAACAGTAATTTTGTTGTTTTTAAAATATATATTATTCAAAGTAATTTAAGTTATCAAATTGCACCTAAAGTGATCGAGTAAGTTTTGAGGAAAAAAGGAACTCCTCAATTTGTTGAGATTTGTATAATATTCTTACTTGTACTATAGACGGCAAGGCCACAAAGAGCAGGAAAATTTGAAGCAGGTCCAAATTTAGCTATCCTAGGCACATCTCTGGAATCTCAGGATTCAGGAACTAGCTGTTCACTTAACCAGCTGCCATTGAACTCTCGTTGTTTGTATATATAGTTAATCAATATTGTTCTTTTAACAAAGCCTGCTGCCATGTTGAAGAACAGGGAAGTAACTTCCAATTGACAAGTTTCTGAAGCGTCAAAAAAGATCTCCAGAAGAATACTGTAGCTCAGCACCAGAATAGACTCTGACTGATTCCAAAGCCCCACTCTTCAGATGCCTAATAATACTCTTTTCTGACAACAATTATAACTTTCTTCATAAAGGGGTGTTCTTGGTTTTTGCTACTTGATCATAAGTTGAAAAAAAAAAAAAAGCCTTTCAAAGATCCTGAAGTTGTGGGTTTTCTGATATGGAGATCATCGCATTTCGGGCTAAGATTTTGAATACCAACATCTTTTGTTTTACTCTAGTATATATAAAATTATATTGTATCAATGTACAAAATTTTGTACAAGTTTGTGTTTTCCAACAGATTTTACAAGAAAAAGTTGAGCTTTGCCCTGAATTCAAACTGGGAATCCGATAATGATCAATTGTCATTTTTCGTCTATAAAGATATCATGGTTATGTCTTTGAAAAAAAAAAGTCTGACGTTTGTCACGCTTTATATTGCCAAAATCAACGGGACAAGGGGCTAAGGTGGAATTTGTGATTTAAACAACTTAAAATTGCAAAGCTTTCTGCCAGCTGATCATAACCTTTTCTTCTTCGCCAGGGGAATAAAGATGCAGCAGACAAGATATTGGAAAAGACCAGTCAACAAATATTGAAAACGGAATCCCTGCAGGTTGTACCTGTTAAAGGAATTTACTGTTTATTCAACGTTGTGATTCAATATATTTAAAAAAAAAAGAAGAAGAAATAAAAATTTGTGGAAGGAAAGGAAGAAAAGAGTGCCCATAGCGTAAGCTTAAAGCATTAAAATATAATGTTTGGCTTTGGAAAAATGTGTTTAGTTACAGGGGAAAAGGTTATATCTAGAGATTCAAAGTATTTAAAGAAAAAGAAGAAAATGGAAGGATAAACAGAGATTGGTTTTCGTAAAGAACATGCATACAAATGAGTCAAAGGAGACTAGATCCAGCCCCATGATACCTATCCCCATCCTGAGGCATTCACTCATGTTTTTTTTATCAATCCTTTTTTTTTTTTTTTTTTAATTTTCCCTTTTTTTCATTTTCAAAGAAATTATGGTAAGTAGTACTCCATTACATGATATTAGAAGTGATAATTTTAGACACGATACGATGATATAATGTAAAAATGATACGAAAAAAAGTACATATATATTTTAAAAAAAATATTTCGTATTTATTCGTGTCAACAAGAATTTCGACACGACACAATTTATGTCGTATATGTGTTAATTCATTTAAATATATAACATGACATGAATAATACGTTTAATTTAATTTTATCATACGAGTACATATTTAATATATTTAACATGTTTAATATATTTTTTATATTTATTTGAATTTAATATAAACATATAAAAATTATTTTAATTTTTAATTTTTTAATTATGATACTTAATTAGCTATTTAATATAAAAAAATTATTTTAAATATTTAATTATGATATTCATTTAATAATTATTATAAAATTATTTTTATATTAATAATATAAATACAATATTAATATTAATGTTAGTCTTATACATTATTATTTTATTCTTTAATCTTTAATAATTTATCATTTTGAATTTGATACTAAAAATTAATATAGTTATATAATATAAATTAAATTTTATATATATTAAATACATATTAAATTAGTATTAAATTTTTTATTTTTTTAAATATGTAAGTACTTTTTTATATTATTAATATGTCAAATTTATTAAGTTATAAATTATGGGTAGTTTTAGTTATTTATTATTTTAATCATATATATTCGTATATATTCATATTAGTCATGTTTATTCGTGTCGTATTTAAATAAATTAATTATATAAATGTTAATCATATCGTATCGCGTGTAATACATATATTAAATGCATTGTGTTCGTGTTTAAAATTTAAAAATATTTTATAATTTATGTCGTGTTTGTGTTTTAATAATTCATGTCATTACATGTGTCAAACGCGACACTAAACACTACATGAAAACATAAATAGCCAAGTCTACATGACATCATTTTTTCTACAACTTTTTTAATCTAGTTTATATAACATTCATTGCTCATTAAACCTCGGAGCTGAAATATATATTGTTTCCAATAGAAATGAAAATGTACATAATTATTTACATTTTGAATAGAAATGATTATATAAACACAATATATTTTATCTTACAAATATATGCTAGCTAGCTGGCTAGAAATTTTAATTTTGTTACTGATTACTGTCTTTTTTTATATAATTGAATAAATTTTATTCATAAAAAAGTAAGTTTATTACCCAAAAAAAAAACATTTAAAGAAATTTAACGATAAAAGAAACAAAAAATAATAAATAAATTAATCTAAAAATTTATCATTGAGATTTCAATTATGATAAAAGAAGCCTATTAATAGAATTAATATACGAGTGCCGAACACCATGCTTAAACGCAATTTAAGCTATTTTAAGAATTATAGACAAATGGGATACCCTTGAAGTTAGTTTAGATGTCTTTCATTTGTGTCCATAATTTGCTTAATAGTAATTTAGTGCACACAAACATGTTATTGCATGTGTACGAAAATAAAAATTTATCCACATATTAAAATATTTCAAGTTAGTCATTGGTGCGTCGAGTTTAATCTTTACGTTAAGCATATAGTAACTTGATAAACTCATAAGACAGTTGAAAAAGAAGGAGAAGGAGAGAAAGAGAAAGAAGCGAAATTTGAATGAATCTTTTAGATTACAGGCAGGGCTATTGGCTTTAGACTTCCTTGGAGGAGACAATTGGAGGTTACAGTGTTCCTTAGGTGTCATGATACTGACAACAGCTTATCTTTCATAGGACGGCTTATTAGGTGGTTTTGCCTTTCTTTTTTCTTGTTCTTCTTCAAACAAACACTCCTTTTCCGAAATGTTGGTCCATTGGGTCGTCGGGTCCTCATTTTCCTTTTTGTTTTATAACCTTTTTCTTTTCCAATCCTTCCACCCTTCCTTCCAATTAAAACTAATTAATTATTTTTATTACTTTTAAATTCTTATCTGGCAAAGAACATCTTGTCAACAACAAGATCACTAGACGAATCCCCAAGTTCCTCACCCCCTCCTTTTAAATTTCACTTAAAAAAAAAATCCCACTCTCCCAAGAGACATTCCAGTTGTATTCTCGTTGCTTTTGAGGAACGTTAAATATAAAAGCCTGTTATAAGACTGTGAACAAGTCTTTCCTTGTTTGACACATTTGCATGCATGGCATTGGCATGCAAACGCAAAACCCAAACTACTAAATAAATAAATAAATAAATCCATCTCCACGTTCCCACGTGGCATCTGGAGAATTGATCAAAGAATTTATTAAACCCTGATACGATCTCTTTGATTTCCTTGGAAATGTTGGACATAAAACTCTAACCCTTGCCCAAAATTGGACCCCACCAAATCCAACGAGCCACATAATATCACGATTAGTTGAGCATGTAAAATAAAAGCGTATCCAAAACCTAATCATGTTCTGTGGTTTGAGATGGTTAAGCAAATCCCAGAGTTTCCATTAAAAAGAGTATAAACAGATCCTCATTTATTACTCGAATTTATAGGCATTTGAGCATAGTCTTAATCTGCTCAATTCTTCCTCCACTCTCCTCTCCAGTGCGTGTTCTCACGTTTACATAAAACTTTAAAACCCCACGAAATTGTGGGTCTCGTGGCAGAAAAAGATGATCGGAAATAGCAAACCAAAAAACCAAAAAAACAATCCAACGCTTAGCGTCTTGGGCTAATCGCAGTTTTTTTTTTTCGTGCTTTACAAAGTGAAAACAGAGAGAGAGAGAGAGAGTATCTTTTGGAAAGCGGTGGTCGTCCCGTTTGTCGAACTAAGGCCTCACCAATCTCTAGACGATCTGATTCTTTTCTCTCTCTCTTCATGTTTTTTTGAATCTTTTGATCATATTCTTCAGAAGGTTTTTTTTTTTATTCGGGGTCTGGCCATGATGGATGTGGGGTCATTTCTGATTGTTTTGTTTTCTAAAATTCTCATTTTCTACATTTATTTTTTTAATTTTTTTGACCTTTTCCTTTTTGTGGGTTTTCATCTTTGACTCAAAGATCTTTCTTTCTCTCTCGGTAAGCCAAGTAGAAACAGAGATGTTTGTTACTTTGATGATTGCAAAGTATCTCATTTTAATACTTTTTAATTTTAATTTTTTTCCCTTAACTTTCTTTTTATGTTCGGATCTTCTATTATTGTGCTAAGACAAAATACTTGTATTACTACAACGATTAGAAACCAAAAAGCTTTATGGGGTGGTGGTGCTGATGGGTTTTGGATACGGCACATGAGGAAATTATCATGACGAAATTGGCTTTGGTTTTGGAGTGGGGAAGTTCACGTGATTCCAGGGTACGGGCACTGATTGTAGTAAGCTTGAAAGTAGAAACTGGTTGTTTTTGGTGCGTGGGAGGGCATGTTATTGTGGATTGTAAGATTGATGGATTGGACTGCCTAAAACAACTAACGAAGTGGGCATGTTCGGTAGCAGTGGTCATTGCTCCATTGAACAACTGATCTCACTCGTACATTAACTCACATTTTACTTCCTTTTTCGCCCACGGGTAAAACCAGTGCGTGGTGAACAACATTGCCCTCCTATATTGATGAAGATCTTTAGACAGTATTAGTCAAGAACAGTCATTCTTTGACATTATTATTCAAATTCAATTGGTTGAGAAATTGAATCTAAATTCAGCTATCTGATCACTAAGACATAAAACCTTTCAAATGTCATAAACCTACAAAAATTTAACTACTATTAATTCATCAATGTTTCTGGGAATTACAAAATATGTCTCTATACATGGCATCTACATCAAGGTTATTTATTCACTGTCTTATGTACCTTTTTTCTGTAAACTTTTTCTATGGCCAACTTGGGAAAGAACAATTTAAACTTCAAACTTCCATTGTTTTTTTTTTCCTTTCAAATGAACAAAATGAAAAGTATGATCAAAACAATTTGATCGATCACAATCTTGGGTAATATATTGATGGGGACCATGAGAGACCTTAACCTGAGAATGAATATACCTTTGGGGGCATATGGCAGTAGCCATTGGAGCGTGACGACAAACGCAGTGAGAAGGAGCGTGGAAAAGGGCAGGCGAAACTATTCCATTTTCCTTGGGAGGCTGGCAGTGACAGAGCAGAGAGGCAGAGATACGGATACGGACAGAGGTTTTGATGTATTGGGTTTGAGACTAATAGGGCCTCGTGATCGGAGAAGGCAGATCCATGGAAGACTGTTCCCGCTAGTCACGTGGGCTCTTTTGACTACCCAATGACCAACCCAGCTGCCTCCCTCGCTTTGTTAGGAGCACCCCCCCCCCCTTTTTCCGTTCACCTCACCCTTCAGTATGTAGTATAAATTCAATTGGCCCCAACCATTTTCTTTTACGACATATTAAAAAAAAAAAAAAAAAAAACCCACTTCCATCATTACAAATTTCAAATAGTAGCCTTAATTCTTTACACTTCCCCCCTGAGTCTGACAGGCTTATATAAGAGTAGTAGTATTTAACAACATCTACATATATTATATATAGTTAGTTTTTTATTTTGGGTTTTTAAAAGTGTTATCTCACTTTTTCTGTAACATGCAACCTGGGTCCCCATCTGTCTATATCTTTATTTCTCTCTTGCTATATACGCATGTACATCTCTCGATTTGCATTTGACAACAAACGTGGACTGCAGGTGCTGACTGGTATTTCGCCATTTTATTAGCTTATAAAGCTACCAGACAATAACTCTTCTCAGTCCCCTCCTCTCTCGTACCAGTAACCTCTCTCTCTCTTCCAAGTTTTTGTTCAAACGCTATATTATTGCACTTCGCCCCTCAGTTTTACTGTCAGGCTCATACTCCCCTGCCATTACCATTTAACTATAAACTCCCACCACCCCATTCTCTTTCTTCAATGCATTAGCCCTGCTTTTCTTTCTCTTCATCTGCAATCCCTTTTTTTCTTCTGTTTTCTCTCAGTTGGCAATTGTTGGTTGATTGATCAATATTCTGAATCAACGCCATTTGATCTTTTTGATATATCCATATAGTGCTGAAATTGAGGTGAAAGGGTATAGTTAGGCCTTTGACATATAATCATAGAAAAAAATTGAGAAATGATGCACAGGTGCAGTAGCTCTCAGGGAAACATGGTGGGTCCATGTTCATGTGGTCTGTTTCATAGCCAAAGCAACTCCTTCTCGATGTTATTTTCCATGCCAAACCACAAATCTTTCGATGAAACAGACATGTACCCTTTCACTTGCTCTTCATCTTCTTCCGTGGATTGCACTCTCTCCTTGGGAACTCCATCTACTCGTCTTTGCGAAGACGACGACAAGCGTATCCACCATGACCACCGCAGTGGTAATTCTTGCATGTCCAACTTCTGCTGGGACTTGTTACAGAACAAGAACACACCTTATTCACAGCAAACACCAAAAGTTAGCCGTGGAAGCAATGGAAATAGCAGTAACAGCTCAGGCAATGATCCTCTCCTAGCTCGCCGCTGCGCTAACTGTGACACCACTTCTACACCACTTTGGAGGAACGGACCAAGAGGTCCAAAGGTATACAAATTTACAATTGAACAATTCTTTCTTCAAAAACAAGTATACTTCTTTTGCGTTTTTAAAAAAAGATTTTTCATCATTCTTTTTTTAATTGTTTAATTGCAGTCACTTTGCAATGCCTGTGGAATTCGATTCAAAAAAGAAGAAAGAAGAGCTACAGCAGCAAATGCGAACAACTCATCAGGTGCAACAGCTCCAATGCTGGAGCAACATCATGGCTACCACCACAACAATTCATGGGTTCATCACTCTCAGAACCAGAAAATGCCATGTTTCCCTCCTGTTAATGAATTTAGGTTCATTGAAGATACTGATCGAGATTCTGATAATGGCAATCCCTTCCTTTCTTGGAGACTCAATGTCACAGATAGGCCAGCAAGCCTTGTCCATGACTTTACAAGATGAGTTAAAATGGAAGGAAAAAGAAGAAAAAGAAAAGAAACCCCCACCCTATGGACGGTCTAGATCATGCAATAATGACTGGAACGTATCACGATAATGATGTTGATGAAGATATTGTTTGTGATGGTGATGGTTACATGGTCTTCGTTTCGTGTAGTCAAAGTTATTTTTTATTATTATTTTTTTGCTTTTTTAGTTTGTTTCCTTTGTCTCCGTATTCTAGATGGAGTAAGAACGGGATAATTCTATGTTCTTAGTTGCTTTTGAAATTTTTTTTTTTTCAAGTTCTTTAACTTTTCTTTCTCTTTCAGTTTATTTAAAAACGTCTCTGTTTGAAGAGAGTTTCACTTTCACTTTCACTTTTCCCCTAGTTGCCCCAGTTCCTCTTCCCCTTATTATCAGATATCAAAATCATGATCATCACGATGATGATCACTTCAGGACCCTTAGATTGATTACTGATTCTCCTGATGTAATGTAATAATATAGGACGTGCTAGCTTACATTTGCAAAAGAAAAAAAAATGGCACCCTTTTGTTCATGTTAATGAACTGAAGTTTACTTTACCTGAGACTGTGGACTCTGAAGCTGCTGCTGCTGCTGCTGCTGCTTGTTGGTTCTTTTCTATTTCTCTGAATTTCACAACTGAAAGAGAAAGTTAAGAGAAAGAGAGAAAAAAAATGGGTTTTTCATTTCATTGTCATTGGAATTATTACGTTTGATTCTGCTGATAAGTCTGATCGTCCAATTACTTTGTGTTTAACAATTTGTGATTGTTCTGAGCCTGAGAGGACACTGTGCGGTTCAGAAAGTATAGTAATGCAATTTGTCGTATTAGGCTTTTTGGGTTCGGTCTATGTCCAAAACACAGAGTCACATTCTTAAATCTTGACCGTCAAATTGTCCTTTAATGCACAGATTGGGACACGCTACAAAATTCAAAGTTGCAAACCCTATTTTTTATTTTTACTTGGCTTTCTTTCTGTTTTATTTGGTGAGGTTGAAATTTAGTCAAAATTTTCCTTTTTATTATACCATGTTTCAGTTGGCATATATTTAACTTTCTTTCTCATTCTCAAATCCAAGTAGATTATTCCCCTTTGCCAAAGTGAGTCAAAAATGCTAATAAGCTTCTGACTAGATTATGGAATTCATGAAATGATATTTTATGGAAGTAATTAAATATTATAGATATTTATATTATTGTAGATGATTTGTCAATAAATTGCTAAATTTTTAATTTTAATAAATAAATTTGATGTTTACAATTTAAATATAAGAATATCTATTTTTACTTGTTATAACAGAACAATCAAAGCTTATGACAACTCACATGAAATTTTTTAGATAAAGTTTATAAAATTCCTTCTTAAAATGATTTAATAAAAATTTTAATAAAAAATTTAAATTGATAGATTTATAGAGTTTAATGTAAAAATCACTAATATGCAAAAAAAATATTAAAAATATTATTTATAATTCAAATTTTTTTGATATTTATTTAATGATAAAAATTCTATAAATATTTTTACTAAAAATATCTATTTAAAAAATATATAAAATTTTTTTTCAAATTTTGCATATTTAATTTATGTAACGATACCTTTCAATTTATCGATTTTAATTTTTAATTTTAATTTTTATTTAATCATTTTTAGTAAAAATTTTCATGAAACTTACTTAAAGAATTTTATCTAAATCTTTTCCTCAAGCTTAAGGCTTACAATTGATATATCATAAGAACCAAAACCTAAGGTTCGGAAGAAAGTTAAGCTATGCATGAGATCCAACAATAACTTTTACGTTATCAATTAATGATATGATGTATAAAAAGGACAAGATAAAGATACAAAACCTTAAATTGAATATTTTAATATTGAACTACTCTCTTAATTTACCTCATCTCGAATTTGAATATGCCACTAATTTAAACATTAAAGTGTGTATCAAAACCCAAACTCCTATACCCTTTAGCTTTATTTTAATTTTTTGACATTTCATTTATTATCCTAGCATAACAATCTCTCCATATCAACATCTACACATGCCAAAAAAATCATAAAAAACATATCTTATTGATTTTATATTGTTTATCTAGATTATAAGATGAATGGTAGTATTGTTTATCTATGCAATTCATGAACGATATTTTTAGAGTTATGTCATAATGTATAAGTCTATATACCTTATAACTCGATTTAATTTTAAAAGTCGTCATTAATATTTTTTTATTTAAGTGTGATTAGTTATTTAATTGATTATGTTCTATTTTAAAAAGATGTCATGAGCTTAACTTGGGTATATTTAAAATATAAATTCTAGTCTATAAAATCAAATATAGATTCGAGAGTATAGTTACGTATGAGAAAAGTTATAACACTTTTACAATAGTACTAGTTTTATTTTATATTATCTAAGCCTTAAAGCATTTTTTTTGTATTGTTACCAAGTAAATTTAATATTAAAAATTGATCTTAAAATTACTTCAATCATTTGATACCAATTTAAAATAATTTTCTTACCTCAAGAGTATTCATGAAAATTCATGTCCCACTCTAAAGAGATTTCGTTGTTGGATTGATTAATATATTTTTCCAAGACATTATTTTGGAAACAATTAATAAAATCCTCCAATCATTTGATATGATTTTATTTTGTGCATATTCCTTAATCGTTTGGTGAGATTTTTATTTGAAAACCTTTTTACAAAAATTAAAAAAAAATGGTCATTAAATCTTTCAATAGTTTAATAAGATTTTATGAGAATTTGAATCCTTCAATTGTTTGGTAAGATTGAAATTTTATTTTTTGAAAATTTATTGAGTGCTCTAATCATTTAATAGAATTTAATTTAAGATTTGAATCCTTCAATCATTTGGTAAAATTAAAGACAAATTATTTATTTCTAAAAATTCATTATGAAAATTTTTAATTATTTGGTAGAATTCATAATTTAAATCCTCAATCATTTGATAGGATTGAAATTTTATTTTATTTTTCAAAAAAATTTATTATGAAATTCTCTAATCATTTGGTATAATTCACAAATTTAAAGTTTTTAAACCCATGAAGATCCTTCAATAATTTGGTATGATTCATGAATTTATTATTATTATTATTTAGAAAATATTTTTTAGAAATATCAATAAATAAAATTTATACAAATAAAACAAATAAAAACAAATAGTAAATATAGAATATAAAAAAATTAAAACTAATGGAAATTTAAATAATTAACTTAAGATAAAAAAAAAAATCAATTATAAAATGAAATAAAAAAAATTACCACAGAGGAAAGCTTGACTTGGCTCAAAGAAAACGACTTGATTGTAGAGACAATTATCGGTTAAAGTGGCTTGAGGTAACAGCTCGACTCAAAAATAGCTTGAAGTTGGCTCAAATCAGCTCGCTAGTCTTAAGTCAAAACTATGTCGTTTTACTTAAGGTATAAATAGCCCTTCAAAAATCACAATTTCTTTATTTTTTTTTTCTCCTCTCTCTTTCTTCAAAGTCACTCTAGACTTTTTCTCTTTTTTAGGATTCTTGGTCGTCACTGTCGGTAACAGTGCCACATGCTATCATCGTTCGATATTCGATCAATTCTAAAATTTCACTATCTTTTCTTCCCAGTCTCCTCCTCTTGAATCTGGGCTTTGGTTTTCAACAAATGACCTTCAATGACGTAGATCTAAAATAGAAGTTGCGACCTTTTACCATTTTTTCATCCTTTGTTTATCGTTCGATTAAGTTGAGATTTCAGTATGTTGCTTTCCCCACAATCTTCCCTCTTTTCGCCATTTCGATGTCCCAACAAACACATCGACCATTGTTTGTCACTATAACCGTTGAAGGTGCTCTCTTTTTTTCTTTTTTTTTCTTCTCTTTGTTCGATTTTTTGTTTTTGATTTTGCCTCATGTGTCTGTTTGTTTTTTTTTTTTTTTGGTTATAGCGAGATTTATGAACAGTCACACGATGAGGGGTAACTGATGGTGACAACAACGGGCCTTGACAGTGGAGGGCTATTGTGGTGTTTGTTTTTTTTGGTCGACTACTTTCTATGTAATTATTGCTTGGTTTTTCTTTGTGTTTCTTGTGGCTTTCTGTTTTAATTTGAATTTTTTGTTGGATTTTTTGTGTTTGTAGGCTGTTATTTTTTATGATTGTGTAATGGATTTTATTTTTTGGTTATGTGGTTTTTTGGCTAGAGCTAATTTTTTGGGTAATCTATTTAGGTTTATTGCTTCTGTGTTGAGAATTGTTTTTCGGGTTTAGGTTGTGAATTTGGTTCTGGAAGCTCCATTGAAAACTTTGCCCGAAACTACCTCTATGTTGATTTTTCTCCTTTTTGATTCCTGTTTATGCATGGCTTTGAATTGCTAATGGTTGATGTTGATGGTTGTTTGATTAATTGCTCGATGTTTCTTGTTTCTCATTTATTGCATAACCAAAAATTTCACAAGCCTAAATTTTCTTAGAACAAATTCCTCCCCTTCGATCTTGGTTCTGTAGTGTTTTTATATGGATCTTGTTTCAAATTATGAGAACTCTTGATCAAAAAAAGTTTCAATTTCATTTTCAATTAAAGCTTAGACTTTGATTCCAATCAAAACTTTTGTCATCCAAAAAAACTCCAATCTTGAACCAATTCAATTTTACTCGAACTTTTTTTTAAAATAATAACAACTCTAAACTAAGTACAATACCAAAAATAAATAAATAAAAAAAATCAAAGCCTAATATTAAAATGTGAATTGGCCCCGACCTAAATAAGATGTCTATAATTGCTCCTTGTTATGCATTTTTTATGAAAACAAGAATTATGAAAAGATATAGATACCTATTACATCCGGATTTGATAAAAAAAATAAAATCTAGATATTCTCATTTGGAATAAAGATTAACAATTCATAATTGAAATTCAAAAGTTCACAACTAAAAATTTAAACATTTGCAATTTGAAATTCAAAAATTCCCAACTTAAAATTTAGAAGTTTGCAATTAAATTCAAAGATTCTCAATTTGAATTTAAAGACTTGCAAAACATTCAAGGTTCTCCCAAAAGTTCAAAGATTCACAAATAAATTGAATTCAAAGATTCATAAAAGTTCAAGATTTACAAAGAATTTAAAGATTTTTAAAAATTCAAGATTTCTTAAAAGATTCAAGATTTGCAAAGAATTTCAAAGTTTTACAATTGTAAAGATTTGTAAAAAATTCAAGATTTGCAAAAATTTAAGATTCATAAAAGTTCAATGATTCACAAGAAATTCAATGATTCACAAGAGATTTAAGATTTACAAAGATTCAAAGATTTGTAAAAGATTTAAAGATTCGCAAGAGATTTAAAGATTCACGTGTGATTCAAAGATTCTCAAATGATTCAAAGATTCATAAAAGATTCAATATTCGTAAATATTAAAACATTCGCAAGAGATTCAAATATTTGCAAGTGATTCAAAGATTTATAAAAGATTCAAAAGTTCGTAATTGATTCAAAGATTCACAAGCAATTCAAAGATTTATGATTCACAAGAGATTTAGGATTCGCAAAGATTCAAACATTTGCAAAAGATTCAAAGATTCACAAATGATTCAAAAATTCACAAGTGATTCAAAATTTCAAGTGATTCAAAAATTCACATTTAAAAAATTTTAGAGATTCACACCTAAAATTTTAAATATCCTCATTTGAAAATTTTAGAAATTCATATTCAAATTTTAAAGATTTGCAATTGAAACTCTTAAATATTAAAATCCAAGATTAAGGTTTTTGTTCGAAAATCTTAGAGATTCACATCTAGGATTCAAATGTTCACGTTCAAAAAAAAAATTGAGATTCTCGTTAAAGATTCACATTTAAAGAGATTTTCTTAATAGTTTTAAAATCCCATCCTAATTAAACCCCGTGGATAAAGGCTTAGCAACTTTGAAAAATATATAAAAAAAAATGATCATCTCATCAGAGACTTAACAACTTTTGAAAAATATAAAAATGGATTCTTATTTGAAAGAGATCAAGGGTTTATGCAAATATTCAAATCAAAGATTTGAGATTCTCACTAAAAAGTTCTCAAGATTTACATAACTTTTCAAGATTTGCACCAAAGATTTACATTTAAAAATTTTAGAGATTCACATCCAAGATTCAATGATTTTCATTTCAAAAGTTCAAATCTATAATTCAATGTCTCAAGGATTCACATCAGAGATGTTCATCTTGTGATGAAGAAAACTCTTCTAAATAGAAACTATGAAACTTTAAAAATTGGAAGAGCTCTTTGACCAAGGTTTACCAACTTTTCTCGAAATCATTTTCTTCATTCAAAGGTTTCAAGCTTTATCTTCACAAAGTTGTCTTCATACAAGGATCAAAATCTCATCAAAAGGCTTTATTTTTGTAAAATATAAATCGAGGATTATTGCCTTACTGATTTTTTCAAAAATTTTCTATCAAGAATCAAAATTTTATCTTCAAAAATTATCCTCCACCGATGATTAAAATCACATCAAAAGGTTTTATTTTTGCAAAATATTTTCGTAATTAAAGATTATTACCTTAATCATTTTTTCAAAAAATTTTCATCAAGAATCAAAATCTTATCTTCGAAAATTATTTTCCACCGTTGTTTAAAATCTCATCTTTGAAAAAACTTAACATCAAGTAAAAATATTTCACATTCTCATTAATCATCATTTTAGGATCCAAGATTATAACTTCTTACCAAACAAATTACATACGTGTAATGTTTATGAATGCAACTCTAATTATGGCAAAATCAGTTCTCAAGATCATTCCAGAATCTTCATTCTTCAAGTTTCAAAATCTTTCTTTTTCAATCTCTTAGGCGATCATAACTACCTCATGATCTCCTTTTAATCTTATCATTTATAATTTTCTTTTCTCAGCTTCTTAATATTAATAATTTTATAATTAAATCACAAAATTCCATCAACTAATCCATTTTTTATTGTTTGTTTAAAATTTGCAAACTCCATTAATTGATCCATTGCTATTGTCATCAATTGATCACCATATTTGCAAAACATTTTCTCAAGCTTCTTTCACCTTTCTCATTTCATTTTTGTCCCTTTGTCATCTTAGATTTCTTTTCAAATGAATGCAAGAATCTTTTATAAACATTATATTAATTTATTTATCATCATTTCAAGATCATGATAAATATAATGCAATCATACATTTTCTCAATCGATAAAGAACAAGAAAAATTAAAGAAAATGGGTATTTATTATTGAAGAGAATTAAAGATGAATAAAAGCAAAACACTATAACTGTTTGAGTTGGATATCAACATTCAAATAATGAATATTCAAATAATTTTGCATTCTAATTTAGAATTCTTTCTTAGAAACTCATTTTATTAAATTCTCAAATCATTGAGCTTATCAAACCTTGGCCCAATTCATTAGAATCTTCATATGACAATGATATTTTTAACTCAAGTATTTTTTACCCAAATAATCCTTTCATGTTTTTAATTTGAGTCTTCCTTTTTTTCTCATTTTTCTTTTTTTTTTTCACATCTTTCTCATTTCTCTTTTTTTTTTTTCATTTTTTTCTCATTTTTTCATTATTCTTTTTTATTTTCATTTTTTTTCACTTCATTCATTATTTACGTCCCCATCTAATTTCAAACCAATCCCAAAATACTAGAACAAATTATGGTCTCATTGTCCTATTACAAATATGTCTTAGTTCAATATTTGACTTTTCAATTCAAGCATTTATATTGGATCAAAATAAACTTTTAAGGGATGTAATATAGTCTAAGGTGAAGGGTTATAAAAAAAAATAAAATAGGCTTAAAGTATGTGTTTAAAGGGTTATGAACCATAGGATCATTTCATCATTTGAAGCACCACATTTCTTTTTCCTTTTCATTTTTTCATCTTTTTATTTTTTTACATCTATTTTCCTTTATTAGTTTCTCTTCAAAAAGAATTTATTCACAAATAGTTTCTTCTACTTTACTCTTTAGATCATTTGTGGCATTTATTTTTCTTTTAATGAAGGAGTTTTTTCAATCTTCATCATTAAGACCTTTTGTGATATTTTATTTTCTCTTTTTTTTTTGTAAACAAATATTTCCTAAAATTTATCCTCCAATGTGGAGAATGATCTTTAGTTAGGGCTTTTTTTTTTTATAAAAAAATCATAATAGGCTATAAAGAAGTAGCAAATGGATAAATTTCATTTTTACGAAAGATAAAAGAAAGATGGATATTTCTCATCTCAAATATGAATACTTTCTTTAAAGGCCATTTATTAAACATAGACTTACTTGTGGATAAATCACCATAAATGACCATATGCTTATAAGATGCCTTTATTTTGCTTTTCAATAAATGGTCAAATGATCTTCACAACTTGCTTTTGAACTCTCTTTACATAACTTGCACAAATAATCTTCACAGATCAAGTTTATCAATATGAATGAGTTTTCAAATTTGAATCTTATATTATAATCATTATTGTTTGAACATTCACTAATTGGAATATGAAAATGGGTATAGGAGAATATATGGGAAGATAAAAACATATAATGATGATTTATGAAAGAGAAAATGTCATGAAAATTCATCATATTTGCCACATTTATTAAAATGATAAAAAATAATAAAAAATTTAATATATAAAAGAAATCTTAGTATTAATCTAAAAAAAATTCAAAAATGATAAATAGTTTCTAACCAGTCTTTTTGCATCATTCTTAAAATTATACCCTTGGGTGATCGGTCAAAAGGTTTTTATTGATATTCAACTTCCCTAATTGTCTAAACTTATTGAGCCTGCTTAGATCAAACTTTGCACATTGTGCTTAAAAGAAGGGTAGGTTTCTATAGAGTGACCTATATTCTCATTATAGTAATCACATGTGACATTAACATTATATCATTTGGGATAAGGTAGCTTCAATGGTTACAATCAAACTATAAATATCAGGTTATTTTTAACTAGTTCTAGGAATAACTCAGTGTAAGTCATGGGGATAGGATCAATATGAACTTTTTCTTAATTATTTTAAAATCTTCTTAAATCACTCACTTGGTTATTAGACCTTAAAACTGGTGTAGTGATAGGACTAGACCCATATGTATGTGTTTAAAAGGCTAGTTAGTAGTTTGATGGGTAAGCTGGTTGTGAAAAAGGTTAGTAAGAAGCTTGCATAATACTATTAATTATGGGGTAGTAAGCAAGATGAACAAGTGGTAAATATGAAGCATAGTTTATTATTGTTGTCCCTCAAAATTCATAGCTTGGGTTTCAGTTTTTTTTTTGTTTAGACATCCTTCATTTTTTTGTACTGGTGATCTTTTTTTCCTTAAACTTACTACTCTTGATGGTATTTTTAATAATCCTTTTTGAGATCACAATGTCAGTAAAATTTTTTACTGTATTTCCTATTATCCTTTTATTGTAGGGTGCCTTAAAGGTGCTCATAAATAGCATTGTAGTTTCTTTTTTAGTCAAATGTGACTGAACTTGGGCAGCATACTCTTTGAATGACTTAGTTGTTTTTTTCTTCATGTTTTGCAAAGAAATATGGTTTGAAGCTAAGTCTATTATGTGTTAATACTAGGTGATGAATGCCCTAGCAAATTCTTTCTATGAATGGATGCGATTTCTATCAAATTGAATATATCATTTGGCGATAGAGCCTGTTAGACTATCCTAGAACATATGAATTACAAGCTTTTTATCACGAGTATGGACAACCATTTTTTGATAATACATTATAACATAAGTAACGAAATATTTAGTTTCATCATACTTCTCAAACTAAAAGACTTTAGACTTAGGTGCAACCACCACATTAGGTACCAAACATAATTCAAAAGCATCCATGGACCAAAAAAAGTCTATCCCTTCAATAGCCTAAAGTCTTTCTTCTAATAGATTCATTTTTTGAAAATATGAGTCTTTTACTACCTTAGAAGTATTTAGTTTTAACTTTTCTATTCTTTAAGATCATTCAAATATGAAACTTAAATAGGATCAAATACCTTTTCAATAAAGGTAAGATTAATATAAGCTTAGAATGTTCTTTAGAGGACTACAAATGACATTCTTGAGTAAGCATATGGATATATCAAAAAAAAAAAGTTGTTATCTTTGTGCCCATTGAGAAGTTTAAGCTTAGTATGGATTATACCTAGGTGAATACAAAAGGTCCTCAACATCTAAGGATGGACAATTTGGCAAAGTAAGAGTTTTTTCTGTAGCCTTTTCTTTATTCATTTTTATTGAACATGTCAGTGATTTTTTCTAACTCCCTCTTAATCTCCATTTAAGCTTTTTTTACTTTTTCAATTCAACTAACCTATTTTAGCTCTATAAGTTTTGCTTGAGTGTGAGTGTTATAATGATGGTGAATATATGATACATGAATGAAGAAAGACATGCATTAATGTTTGCCTTATAACAATGCATAAATGAAGGAATGCATGCTTTGCCCTATGATGCATGAATGAATAAATGACTATTTAAGTTAACATGATGCCTAAATGGATGCATGGAATGATAAAAATTCAATAAGGTATGGATAAATGTATGAATGTGTTAATATTTACCACATAACAACACATGAAAAATTGTATAAACTCAAATTCATAGAAATAAAACTACAAAAGTTTCTTTATGTGTTCTAACTTAAGTTACATTTTAACAATAAGTAGGCATAGCTCTAACCTAAGGTTAGCTTTTTATGTTTTACTACATTGATTTATGTTAACTTTAAAGGTTTTTAAATTGTTCCTCACATTATTGTCTATTATAAATTAGTAAGGCACTCCAATATTCGTCAACTATAGGTTATAAGCGAAAATGATTTAATTTGAGTAAGAACGTTTCGTTAACTTGGGCAAAAACATGAAATCTCACAAAAATATAGGTACTTAACATTTTCATAAGGGACAAAGAGTGAATATAGAGCTTATATTATGCAAATGCAAGTGAATGATATAATATAATATAATTAGGAACAAATAAAATGTTTTAAAAAAAATTTTTAATTTTAACTTAGGCTTTGGATAATATGAGTTTACTAACCTGACTCTCGATTTTAATCCCTAGTAGAGTCATCAAACTAACATAACATATAAGTCCGTAGACCTTATAGCTCGATTTGACTTTAAGAATCATATCAATCTTTTTTATTTAGGTACGATTGGTAACCTAACTGAATCTTTTTCATTTTAAAAAGATGTCATGAGCTTGACTCAGATATCTTTAAAAGATAAATTTTAATCTATGAATCTAGATTTACGTCTGAAAGTATAGTTACATGTAAATAAGGTTATAATACCTTCATAATACCCATAAAAGGATGGTACCAATTTGATTTCATATTATCCAAGCCTTAAAATATTTTTTTTGTATTTTTACCAAGTAAATTTAATATTTAAAATTAATCTTAAAATTACTCAAATTGTTTGGTAACAATTTAAAATAATTTTCTCACCTCATGAGTAATCATGAAAACTCGTGTCCCACTCTAAAGAGGCTTCATCATCGGATTTATTAACATATTTTTTCAAGACATTATTTTGAAAACAATCAATAAAATCCTTCAATCATTTGGTAAAATTTTATTTTTGATGTATATCCCCAAATCATTTGATGAGATTTTTATTTGAAAACCTTTTTACGAAAATTTTAAAAAAATAATCATTAAATATTTTAATAGTTTGGTAAGATTGAATGAAAATTTGAATCCTCCAATCATTTGATAGGATTAAAAATTTATTTTTTAAAAATTTATTAAGTACTCTAATCATTTGGTAGAACTTAATTCAAGATTTAAATCTTCTAATCATTTAATAGGATTAAAGGCATTTTATTTATTTCTAAAAATTCATTATAAAAATTTTCAATCATTTGATATAATTCATAATTTAAAATTTAAATCCCTCAATCATTTGATATGATTGAAATTTTATTTTATTTAAAAAATTATTATGAAAATTTTCAATCATTTAGTAGAATTCACAATTTTAAAAATTTTAAACCCATAAAAATCTTGAAATAATTTGATATAATTAATGAATTTATTACTATTATTTTTTGAAAACATTTTTAAAAATATCAATAAATAAATTTTATACAAATAAAACAAATAAAAACAAATAGTAAATAAAAAATATAAAAAAATTTAAAACCAATAGAAATTTAAATAAATAAATTAAGATATAAAAAAAAACAATTATAAAATAAAATTAAAAAAATAACAAAAAAGAAAGCTCAGCTTAAAGAAAATAGCTTGACTTTAGAGACAACTATCGGTTGAAGTGGCTTGGGGGTACTGGCTTGACTTGAAAGTGGCTTGAAGTTGGCTCAAATCAGCTCACTAGTCTTAAGTCAAAACCATGTCGTTTTACTTAAGGTATAAATAACCCCCAAAAAATCATAATTTTTTCATTTTTTTTTTCTTTTCTTTCTCTCTTTAGAGTCTCTCTAGAGACTCTCTCTTGTGGGATTTTCGATTGCTGTTGTCGATCATGGTGTCGTAGCCAATCACCACACGTCATCACCATCCGATATCCGATCAAGTTTAAAATTTCACCATCTTTTCTTCTTGGCCTCCTCGTCTTTGAACTGGGCTCTGATTTTTAATAAACAACTTTCAATGACATAGATCTAGAAAAGAAGTCACAACATTCTACTATCTTTTCGGCCTCTTTCCACCATCCAATTAAGCTAAGATTTTAATATGTTGCTTTCTCCACAATCGTCCCTCTTTTCATCATTCCAATGTCCTAACAAACATATCGACCGTTGTCGATCACTATAGCCATTGAAGGTGCCCCTCCTTTTTCTTTTTTCCTTTTCCTTGTTCAATTCTTTGTTTCTGATTTTGCTTTCTGTGTCTATTTGAGTTTTTTTGTTGTGGCGAGATTTATGGGCAGTTGCTCAACAAGAAATAACTGATGGTGATAGAATCAGGCATTGACAGTGAAGAGCTATTGTGGTGTTTATTTCTTTTAGCCGGTTGCTTTTTGTGTAATTGTTGCTAGGTTTTTCTTTGTGTTTCTTGTGGATTTTTGTTTCAATTTGAATTTTTGGCTATGATTGTGGGGTACTGTTTTTGATGATAGTGTTATAGATTTATTATGGAATTGGGTTTTCTGACTAGAGCTTATTTTTTGGGTAAATTATTTGGGTTTATTACTTCTGTGTTGAGAATTGTTTGCTAGGTTTAGGCTGTGAATTTGGTTCTGGAAGCTTCGTTGAAAACTTTGCCTTACCTCTATGCTGATTTTTCTCCTTGTTGATTCCTGTCTATTCATGGCTTTGAATTGCTTATGGTTGATGTTGATGATTGTATGATTGATTGCGTAGTGCTTCTTGCTTTCCATTTATTGCATAACCAAAAATTTCACAAGTGCATATTTTCTCAGAATAAATTCCTCCCTTTTGATCTCAATTTTGTGGTGGTTTTATAAAGATCTTGTTTCAAATTAAGAGAACTCTTGATCGAAAAAAGTATCAATGTCATTTTCAATTAAAGATCAAACTTTGATTCCAATCAAAACTTTTGTACTTTGAAAAAACTTCAATCTTGAACCAATTCGGTTTTACTCAAACTTTTTATTTTAATAATAATAACTCTAAATTAAATACAATACAAAAAATAAAATAAATAAATAAAATCAAAATTTAATCTTAAAATATAAATTGACTTCAAATTAAATGAAGTGTTTATATATATATATATATATATATTGGTATTTTTATTATAAACATTATCATGGAGGGAAGGTCTAATTACCAAAAAGAATGTTTGTTAAGGATAAGCACAAATGTAGAATTCAAATTTCAAAATTGGCCAAATATGCAAGTGTTGTAAAGTGGTTGCTCAAACCGTAAATAGAAAACCCCAAATATCTGGAAGTATTGTCCATGTATACCCGATAATTTAGCGGTTCGATGCAGCTACACTAAGCGGCGCAGCCAGAAAAAAGTTCAGAGTCATGTTTCAATTTTTATTTTATAAACATTATATCATATATACATTATATTATTGAAAAATATATATTAAATTCAAAAGTTTTAAGTTTATAAAACTATAAAGTATATTATCTCGTTATTTTATTAAAAAATTAATATAATGGCAACAAAATATTATTTCAAATTTATGATTTGATCCTTAAATTTTATAAGATCAGTTGGGTTTCATTACATTCTTATTTTGTAATTACTTATCCTTTTCTTCCAAAAAAAAAGACAAATGAGGTGTTTATATATAATTAAATAAACATAAGTTTAGATAAAAAAATAAACCATTTCTTTATAAAATTGTATGTATTTAAAAAAATTACAATCATAATTAAATCATTTTTAATATACATCAAAAAGAAAAATTAATAAGCAAATCAAATTAAAAACCAATCAATTAATATGTAATTTTGGACAAAACTTACCCTTGGGGAACTTAAGCCTAGAGACTTAAAAGGTTTGAAGGTTTTCTTACTATTGAGATAAGATTTCATTAGCAAGTAAACAATATTTTCGCATAAGTAAAATTCAAAATTTTAATCTATTTAAAAATTATCATATTTTACATTTTATTAATGGTCAAATTGCAACAAATAAAAAATTTATAACTCTATATAATATAATATAAATATAAGACATTTTAAGAAAATTTTTTATCTTTTTTTAATATAAATATATATTTAATTTTAATGGGATCAATATAAGTAAATTACACAAAAAATTTTTAATCTCTTATGTTAAGTTATGAATTTTTAAAATTGAGTAAGGTCAATTAAACCCAATTTTATATATGCCTACGCCACTGGCTAGACTTAATTTTTATGATGGAATTCATGTGACTAACTCCAAGCTATGGTCAATGCCTTACAGATTATATACTCACAATCTTAATTTTACAGGCTTATAAACCATGATTTCCAAATTTTGAATCAAATTTTATTTTAATTCTTAATCTTTAAAATGTTTTAATTAGATCTTCAATTGCTCACAATTATATTATTTTGATCTTTCTATCTATGGATCAGTTTAAATTAATAGCTATTTTGATCCAAAGATCTAAAAAACATATAAGACATAGAGAGTAACTAGCATATGTGATTTTTAAATTTTAGGCCAAATTCTATTTTGGTCTTTAAATTTTAAAAAATTTTAATTGAATCCTCAATTGTCCAAATGTGTACCAATCTAATTCTTTCATCTGTAGAAGTATTTAAATTGATGGTAAATACCATGACTTCACTTAGCATCTTACATGACGGATAAGGAACCAAAATAGGATTCTTTCAAAATTTAGGGGTAAAAATAAAATTTTCTCATAATTTAAGACCAAAGAGGAAATTATCTCAAAAGTTTATATATTTTTATAAAATATTAAATTTAAAATTATATTTTTATATTTTTTATTGTAATATAATTTATTAATTATATTTTTTTAATAGAAAATAGTTTTTTTTTAAAATTCAAATAAGTTAAAAATTCAATATCATTTTATAAAAAAAATTATTTTAATCATAAATCATAATAAATATATTATTTTACTCATAAATCATAAAGAATATTATTTTCTATTCATAAAATATATATTTTAAAATATTAAATATCTTTTATATTCCTTTTTCAAATATATTTTATAAAAATAAATAAAGGAAAAGATAAAAATAATTCAAGAAAAAATTGATTTTTATATATTTTAAATATATTTTATAAAATATTATAATTTAAAATATTTTTAAATTTTTATTATGATATTATTTATCAATAAAATAATATTTTTAATAGAAAAATATATTTTTTAAAAATTAAAATTAAGTTGAAAATTTCATAATAATTTTGTTAAAATTACATATCATATTGGTTTAAAAAATTAAATAAAAACTCTATATCATTTTAAAATATTATATAAAAATTTTCAGATCATTTTCAAAAATAGATTTATCAATCTATTAAAAATTTAAAAACTTTATATTCATATAAAATAAAAATATAATCTAAAACTTTTTTTTTATAGAACTTATTTTATAAAATATATTTAAAAAGAAAAAATAAAAGATATTTAATATTTAAAAAATAAATTATTTGGATAGAAAATAATATGTTTAATTATGACACATATTTTTTTTATTTTTTAAATATATTAATTTTTTAAAAAAATAATTTGAAAATTTAACTTAATTTAAAGTTTTGAATATTTATTTTCTATTTAAAATAATAATCTATTTAATAAGTTATATTATAACAAAAAAATATAATGCAACAATATGCAAATACAATTTAAAATTATATGTTTTGTTATAATATAACTTATTAGATAGATTTTTGTTTAAAATTAAAAATAAATATTCAAAACTTAAAATTAAATTAAAATTAAGTGAGAATTCTATTTTGATTCTTAAAATTTGAGAAAATTCTATTTGCATCTTTTATCTGCAACATGAGATGTTAGCAACATTGTCACATAATACCAGCTGGCATTTACTATTAATTTAGATGACTTTATAAATGAAAAAAATTATATTGATACATGTTTGGATAATTAAGAATTAATTAAAATTTTTTAAAGTTTAAAAACTAAAATAAAATTTTAATTCAAAATTTAGAAACTACTAATGCTATTTGCTCATACTTATATTTAGTATAAATTGATCCTGATTTATAAAAGCAACCATTATCTATATGGGGTTCAACCTGTAATTTGTTGGTCTTATTTTAATAACTGACGTTTTAAGAATTTTCTCCTCAATACTCCCATCTCAATTGAATTATCTGTAGCACAATAATTACTTAGAAGGAACCGATTCCTGCTGCAGTCAAATTTGCAACTCCGACAAAGTTAGAGAATTTAATCTTTCTTGCTATGAGGAAAGAGATAGCCTTACCTAGGCCCAGTGGCTTAATGAATCATGTGATGTTAATTTATTAATTATTTTTTTAATGTTTTGTTATTTATCGTAAGGGCTAATAAAAATTTTATATTTAATTATTAATGAATTAATATAATCTAATTCATTAATATTGAATAAAATTTAAAATATTTTTATATACACAAAGTTGAGACAAACATCCTTTTGGGTCATTAAGACCAGGCATAGTAAAACATTCTTATTTTAAGGCTCAGCTAGTTGGGCTTTTTAATCTTGATCAGTCACTGAAATGGATGACTGGGACCTGTTCAAAGGCCACTGGCTAAAAGTACGGTTCGGCTTTTGTTATTGGTCAGCATTGATTAATTTTAGGTTATCGGTTTCCACTGTCCACCAAAACAATGAACTTAAAAAATAATATTTGGCCAGTGGTTGTTGGAACATTAGTTGTTGAGTTGTCTTCGTCTTTTGCGTTAATTCATGATAAGGTTCGGTACAAAGTTTGTCAACCAGCTGCATCTCTGGTTGATTGCGTTTCTATTTTTATCAAAGCAATTAGATATTTGTAAAGACGAAAATTTGATTAGCTCCGTTTTTGACTAGACGCTTCGGAATTATGCATATATATCACAAATATACGTAAGACTTGGTCCAATTAAGCCCTTTGATTAACAATTAACTTCTCGAGAGCTTTGGTAAATGATATTATGATTTATTAATAAAATACTAAATTTTTAATTTGAATAATAAAAGTAATTTAAATATGAACAATAACCTCTAGTATATATATGAAAAAAACATCACTGAGAGCTTTGATATATATATTATCATAACGTATAAATTCGTAAATCTATCATTACATATAAATTTTAAAAGTTATTATCAATTTTTTTTATTGAAATATGATTAATCACCTAACTGAATTTATTCTATTTAAAGAAAAATTTTAAATTTAATTTGAATATCTTTAAAAAGTAGATTTTAATTTACGAAATCAAATTTTAAATTTGATATTACAATTATGTATGAAAAATATTATAATACTCTCATTGCGCCCATCCAAAAGATGATATCAATTTGATTTTCAATTATCCAAGCCATAAAGTCTTTTTGTAATTTATCAAATAATTTAATTATTAAAAGTTGATCTTAAAATTACTCTAATATTTTAATAATAATTTAAGATAATTTTTTTTTATCTCAAGAATATTTATGAAGACGAGTGTCTTATCTTAAAGAGACTCTGTTATAAGATTCATTTAATCTTTTTGTTGTAAAAAACTTTTATTCTAAAAAATATCTTCTAATTTGTTAGTAAAATTTTTTGTTAAGAATTATCGTCCAATCTGTTGGTAGGATTGAAAATTTATTTATTTGTGAAAATAATTTATTTTTAAAAATATTTTACAATATGTTGGTAAGATTTTCTGTCAAGAATTATCTTCCAATCTGTTGGTAGGATTTTTTTAAAATATTTTTTTTAAGAAAATTCATCAAATTTTTCGATAGTATGGTAAGACTTAATTTAAGATTTAAATTCTCTAATAATTTGGTAAGATAAAAAAATATTTTTTTAAAATTTAAAAAAAATAAAAAAATAGAACAAAAATTATCATGCAAAAATTATCATACAAAATAACATAATAAATCACACAAAAATAATAATCATGCAAAAATAATATCATTATGTAATAATATAATATATCATGCAATAATATAATTAAATACGTAATCATGCAATAAATAAATAATCATATAAAAGGATAAATAAAACAACACAAATAATTTTATCAAATATCTTTTCTTATATTTAATCTAATCACTCAATCAGAATAATAAGAGAGAAAAAAATCAAAAATAAAATAAAATAGAAAAAATAAAATTAAATTGAAGATCAAAAATAAAAAGAAAAAAGAAAACTCATTACCAAAATGATGCCGTTTTGCCTTGGGTATAAAAACCAAATTTTAAGCTTTTTTCCTCAAACTTCAAACTCCCTCTCTCTCTCTAACCCTATTCGCTCAAGCTCCTTTTTAGACAGCACCCATCGAAAACTTCAAATCTTCTTACATCTTGGCTAAAAACCTAGAACCCGGTGTCTAAAAATTCAATCGACCAATGAAAAATTCAAGTTTCCTAGAAACAACTTGCAATCTTAGAAAACGGCCGTCGTCAAACCTTTTTGGTCATCGTGACTCCATTGAGAAATTCAAATTTTCGCTAGAAAATTCATAATAAAAATCCAAAAATATGAACAAAAACTTAGAAAAGAAAAAAAAAATATAAAAACCCAGAACTTCCCTTTAAACCTAATATCACATAATCAAACCTAAAACAAATGCTCCATAACCAAACCAAAACCAAATAATTTCCCAAAACTAGAAACCAAAAAAAGTAAAAAACCAAAATCTTAAAATCTAAACAATAATCTAGAAAGCCAAAAATTTCCCCAAAAAACCAACCTAAAACATAGAACACAAACCCAAAATCCAAGAATAAAATCCCAAAAAAAAAAAAAAAAACTAAACCTATAAACTAAAACCATAAAATCCTAAAAAAAAAAAAACCAAAAAGCTCTCTTTCGAATTTATTTATTATCCCTTTTTTCTGTCTGTGTTAGAATAAGATTTATAAGGATTTTTTAGTAAGAAGTTTTAAGGTTCCATTGATTGTCAAAGATTTTTTTTTTTTAGGCTTTTGTTGATTGTTAGAGATTGTCAAATATTTTTTTTAAAATCCATTTAATTGCTTGATTTTATTTCTATGATTTGGTTCATTTTATTTAAACTTGTACTTAGTTGTAAGGGAGCATTTTTCAAAAAAAAAAAAAGTTTTAAACCTTTGAGGAAGAGCTTTTACAATTTTCTTTTCCAATTTTTCTTGACCTAGATAAAATGGATGTCTTTTGTTTTTGTACAATTCATTTTTTACAGAAAATACACAAAGAGGGGTAACTGTAGATATCTTATTTTGTTTGAAGATTTTTTAAAATTTATTGGGCTTTAAATTTTAATTTTGATTTTGCAATTAAGCCCTAATTGGAAAAGAAAATTTTGGACCAAAAAATTAAGTCCTAAATTTTATTTGTATTTTAATTTTTTATTTAATTTTTATTTTTTTAGTCAAAAGAGTTAAAATCAATTGGCAAAAAAAAAAAAACAAAAAAGGGTAAAAATAAAAAAAAAATGTGAGATTTTGCATGAAAAATCTTGGATTCAATTTAATTATTAGATTTTATCTAATATTTTAACTTTAATAGTTAAATAATTTTGGAAAGACTTAGGGCTTAATTTATTAAAAAAAAAGAAAAAATTACTAAGAGAATAAAATTAGGAGAGAAATTCTAGATTTAGTTAAATTAATTTCTTTCAAATCGAATCTATGGAGCCATAAAATTTTATACCTTCAACAGCTCGTAGTTTTTTTTCTAGTAGGTTCATCTTATATTTAGACTTTGAGTCTTTTAAACTTTCACTTGCTTTGTATTTTAGCTTTTCATTCTCCTTAAGGTCATCTAAGTTGGGGATTAAAACTGGTTTTACTACCTTTTCAGTAAATACAAGATTAGCAAAAGTTTGAAATTACCCTTAATTTGGTACTAATGGCATTCCTATGTAAGTATACCATGCAAGAAATGTGAATTATTATGATGAAGTGCTTTAAGTGGATTGGATATGATGTGGACCACAGCTAGGAGGATACATGAGGCCAACAATATTCTATAAGAGATGGTATTTAGGTCTAACATCTTCTTTTACAGTATTTCCCTTATTTAACTTATTCAGTGTTTTAAGAATTTTGCTTAGCTCTCTTTTAATTTCTTTTTGAGCCTTCTTTAACTTCGTAACACAGCTTGCATTTTCTTATTCCATTTGTCTGACTTGAGCTCGGGTGTTACACTGGTGGTGAGTTAGTTTAGTTATCTTTGAACCTTGATTTATCACAATTAATGGGCATATTTAGAGTGATATTTATGGAGCCATCTAGTTATGCGTGAGATTGAATGTAGAAATGCATGCATGCAATAAGGAAGATTTAATGATGTGAATGCATGTATATACAATAAAAGAAAGGGGGTTAGTAAACATGATATATATATAAAAAAATAACGAAAATGGTTAGTATGCAAATAATATATAAAAGAAAATATATAAATTTACAAGCAGAATAAATGTCCCATCATGTGTCCTATTTAAAATTTTCTAACACAACGAAAGGCATGGTTCTAACTTAATTTAGGACCCTTAGAGTTTAGTTATATGATAGGTTTAAAAGTTTGACAATTTAAGGGTTTCCAAAATTATTCTTTATATTATTGTCTATTATAGACTAGTAAAGCATCTCAATCCTCACCCATTATAGGCTACAAGTGAAAAATGATTCAATTTGAGTGAGAGTTTTTCGTTAGCCCATGTAGAGACATGAAATCTCACGAAGGTGCAGGTACTTTACTCTCTCATAAAGAATAAAACTCGGGTATAGAGCTTATATTATGCATGTACAAATGAGTGACAGATATATAAAATAAATAAATAAATAAATAAAATGCAAACAAGAAAATTTTTTTCTTAAATTTATTAGGTTAGATTTGGATAACAAGAAATCATTTATTGGTCTGACTTTCAAGATCCCCAGTGGAGTCGTCAAATTGTCATAACATATAAATCCATAGACCTACCGCTAAACATAGATTTTAAAAGCCACCATTAATCTTTTTTGTTGAAGTGTGATTGGCTACCTGATTGAATTTGTCTAATTTAAAGAAAGATCCCAAACTTAATTCAGTTATCTTTAAAAGATATATTCTAGTCTACGAAACTAGATTTTAAGTTTAGGAGTGTGATTTGGTGTGAGAATGTTATAGTACCCTTATAGCGTTCATTCAAAAGATGATAATAATTTGATTTTCACTTATCCAAGCCATAAAGTATTTTTGTAATTTATCAAATAATTTAATTATTAAAAATTGATCTAAAAATTACTCTAATAGTTTGGTAGTAATTTAAGATAATCTTCTCATCTCAAAAGCATTCATGAAGACGTGTGTCATACTCTGAAGAGACTCTATTGTCGGATTCATTTTATCTTTTTGTTGAAAAAAAACTTTATTTATCTTTTAATATGTTGCAAAGATTTTTTGTCAAAAATTATCTCTCAATCTATTGATAGGATTGAAAATTTATTTGTTTGTGAAAACAATTTATTTTCAAAAATATCTTCCAATATGTTGGTAAGATTTTTCGTCAAGAATTATCCTTCAATTTGTTGGTAGGTTTTTTTAAAAAAAACATATTTTTTAAGAAAATTCATTAAGTCTTTCAATAATTTGGTAGGACTTAATTCAAGATTTTAAATCTTTTGATAGTTTGGTAAGATTGAAAAATATTTTTTTTAATTTGAAAGAAAGAAAAAAATAAAAAAAGAACAAAATTTATCATACAAAAATTATTATACAAAATAAAATAATATATCACACAATAATAATAATCATGCAAAAATAATATCATCATGCAATAATATAATATGTCATGCAAGAATATAATTAAATATGTAATCATGCAATAAATAAATAATCATGTAAAAAGATAAATAAAACATCACAAATAAGTTTACCAAATTTCTTTTTTCATATTTAATCTAATCATTCAATTAGAATAATAAAGGAGAAAAATAAAAAATAAGACATAAAATAAACCAAAAAAAAATAAAATCAAATAAAAAAATCAAAATTAAAAAAAAAGAAAAAAAATCTATAATTGGGTCGTGTTGCCAGATGGGTCAAGGTGTAGTTCCATGCAAGTCAACCTGTAGCCAAAATGACACCATTTCGCTTTGGGTATAAAAACCAATTTTCAAGCTTTTTCCTTTAGACTTCAGACTCTTTCTTTCTCTATAACCCTATTCGCTCAAACTTCTCTCTAGACAACCCCCATCGAAAGCTTTAAAGCCCTTCAGATCTCGATCAAAACCCAAAACATGACATCGAAAAATTTAACCGGCCACCAAAAAATTCAAGTTCTCTAGAAACAACATGCAATCCCAAAAAAACGACCATTGCCAAACCACTGTGGTTGCCGTGACTCCAAAAAAAATTTAAATTTTCACAAAAAAATCATTAAAAAAAACCTAAAAATATGAATAAAAACCTATAAAAGAAAAAAAAATCCAAAAACCCATAACTTCTTTCTAAACCTAATATCCCATAATCAAACCTAAAAATCCAAAAGCTCCATAATCAAACCAAAACCAAATAATTTTCCAAAACTACAAACCAAAAAAATCAAAAAATAAAAAATCTCAAAATCTAAACAGTAATCCAGAAAGCCTAAAATTTCCCCAAACCCTCAAAAAATTCTAAAGTCAAAATAATCCTCAAATTTTCCTAGAAAACCAACCCAAAACAAAGAACATAAACCCAAAATCCAAAAAAAAAAATCATAGAATTAAAAAAAAAAACTAAACCCATAAACTAAAACTATAAAATCCCAAAAAAAAAAAAAAACTAAAAGTTATCTTTCTATTGCCCTATTTTCTATTTATGTTAGAATAGGATTTATAAGAATTTTTGAGTCAGAAGTTTTAGGGTTCTATTGATTGTCAAATATATTTTTTTTAAATCCCTTTAATTACTTGATTTATTTATGTGATTTGGTTCCTTTTACTCAAACTTAATTTTTGGGATTGAATCCCATGTTTCTATTTTTTTTTACTCTTTTGTTTTTTTTATACTTTTGACCTTTTTGTTTTAGATTTTTTACTTTTTTTTAAACAAGCAAAATTAAACAAAAAAAATTTAAATTAAATCAAATTAAGATTAAAAATTTTTCTATTGGGCTTGAAGCTTCCCAATTAGATGCAATTACATTTGAAGGCCTGTTTTTAATCTCAAAAAAATTTTTTTATACGAAATAAGATATCTACATATATATATATATATATACATACATATACATATATAAGAAATTATCAAATACACTAATAATGGAGCTTTTTAATTTCACAACATAACCCATCTTTATTATCTCTTATTTTTAGTTAAGATAATAACTAATGTCACATCTCTATTATCTCTTATTCTTATTGATATTAATGATATATGTATAAGGAGCTTATTCTACATATTTTTTTTTCATCATTTTAAAAATAAGAGGGAGAGAAGCCTCTTGTAGGACTTGGTCCAATTAAGGCATTTGATTGATAGTTAATTTATTTTATAATTTTGGTTGATTATGTTAATAAAATATTAAAATTTTAATTTTAGTAATTAAAATTTACTTTTTAATAATTAATATATATGAGTTTATATTTAATATATTATTAATATATAAATTTTATATATTATTAATAAATTATTTAATACCATTTTATTAATAAAAAAATTTTAAAAAATTCAAATTTTTATTTATTTTAAAATTTATAAAAATTTATATTTATTTATTAATAAGATGACATTATAAAATTTATTGACATTAATAAAATTTATAAAAAAATTTATATCTAATATAAACTCATTTATACAAGTCTGCGTTTCAAAATTTTTTCTGAATTTATGGAAGCTGTCAAAAATCCTAGAGACACGCGGACGAGAGCAGGTAGTGCAGGTGATAAAAAATCAAACAGCTTTATAGGATAATAAATTAAAAAACCTGTATCTAACACGCCCCATTACAAAGAAAAGATTTCGTGTAAGAAAATAGAGAGAATCATGATTTGGATTATTTTGTTAATGAGGTTTTCGAGCGTGGGCCTTTTGCACATCTGTGCTGCCTTCGCTTTGCCCATTCATTATTCAAAGAGTGTTCAAGCTAGCTACCAAGCCACTAATTTGAATGAAGTGCGTTGAAATTTCTAATATTGTAAATAGACCGTTTTTAATGATACTGATAACAACCCATAACCAAAACCTACTTTCCTTGTAGTTTAAATCCCGTCTTCTCTCACGTTTTTGACTGAGTGCTTTAATACAAGAGGGAAAAATAGGAAGAGAAAGCAAAACCAAAGAAAGAGAAAATGGTGAACCTTGTAGCAGCACAGAAGCCGCTGTTACATGGACTGATGAAGATGGCAGGGGTTAGATCTTACCCAGTGGAGATCGAGCCAGGTACGGTCATGAACTTTTGGGTTCCTTGTGAAACAATCAAGAAACCAAAAAAGGGTACCGAAAAGATCTCCCATTTGGAGAAACAAACGAAACCAGTCGTTGTTTTGGTGCATGGTTTTGCTGCAGAAGGCATAGTCACATGGCAATTCCAAGTTGGTGCTTTAACAAAGAAGTACTCAGTTTATGTACCCGACCTTCTCTTCTTTGGTGGCTCCATTACTGATAAACCAGACCGGTCACCAACTTTTCAAGCCGAGCACTTAGTTAAGGGCTTAAGGAAACTTGGTGTTCAAAAGTGTATTGTTGTGGGGTTCAGCTATGGAGGGATGGTAGCATTTAAGATGGCTGAGTTGTACCCTGATTTGGTCGAGGCCGTGGTGGTATCTGGCTCGATCTTGGCCATGACTGACTCCATAAGTGTGGAAAGTCTAAACAGGCTAGGGTTCTCCTCTTCTTCAGAATTATTGTTACCAAATTCTGTTAAGGGTCTTAAAGCTCTTCTTTCAGTTGCTGCTTACAAGAAGCTTTGGTTCCCTGATCGGCTTCACAAAGACTACCTTGAGGTTTGTACCATTAATCTTGTTATCAGCAAATCTTTATTCTTTTTTCTAATTCTGCAGAACTCTTTTAGTGTATGCCATGAAATATATTTCCTCACCTAAATTTCTGGGAATATTGAACATTTGCGTGACTGGTGATCACATGATTTTCATGGCATGAATTAATATCTCCATGGCTAAAATCATTAGTTACAGTTAGAACTTGCATTCATTGTTACTTTTACTAATGCTTTTTATTACAATAAAATTTTCTAGAAAAAACATCTACCATCATGGCTGACAAGTGACAGCTAAATGGAGTGTGACGATGTTTTTACATTTTGTATTTTTATTTCTTTCATAATTTCATTAATAAAACCAGCAGAATGCAAAGCTTGTCAAAGCAGGATAGTGTTGTACTATAAGAACAAATTTACGGACAAAATTTGAGTGGTCAATTTGGATTAAAACCGACGAGGAATTGATTTTCCCCCTCATGAGAAGAAGAAAATTAATTTGGCAAATGACATGAGAGAGTCAGATTCTGAAGATAAAGAGTGGGATAAATGTTCTCCCCTGGTTTAGCTCAACTAACTGTACCAAATTTACTATACCGAGTGAATTGGTACAGCGACAGGTCTGCTGTGCTGCGGTCAACATCCCCTCTGGCCCCATCTGTACTAACACGTGGCCTTTGCAAAATTAATGGAGAAAATTTTGAAAAGTTGGCTAAATGGGAAACTTAATAAAGGATCTATGCATTAAAAAACAAAGTTTCACTAATAAAAGGAAACAGAAGTCAAAGTAATTGTTTTTGTTATATTGGGAAACTTCTGATCAACTGGCCTGGATGGAATTACAGGTCATGTTTACTAACAGGAAAGAGAGAGCTGAACTCCTGGAGGCCTTGGTCATTAGCAAAAAAGATGCCACCATCCCCTTTTTATCACAGGTATTTACATTTGCCTTTTGTTCCTAGAAGTTCCCATGTTTATGTTCCAGGATTCAAATTGCCTACTCTCATTCATTCCTGATGTACCTTTGCAGAGAATACATCTCTTATGGGGTGAAGAAGATCAGATATTCAAGCAGGAGCTTGCTCACAATATGAAAGAGTATTTTTTTTTATCTCAATAAAAGTTAGATTTGAGATTTAAAAAAAAAAAATCTTTTAGATAGCTTTGCACTAATTGGACATTTCTATACAGGCAACTAGGAGATAATACAACATTCCAAGGCATAAAGAAGGCAGGCCACTTGGTTCATCTGGAGCGACCCTGTGTCTACAATAGGTGTCTTAAGCATTTTCTGGCTTCCCTGCAAGCTGAAAAAGTTGACAAATGACTACCAGATTTATTTAAAGTTTGGTGTGATGAAAACAGGAAAAAGGGAAAGAGGAGGGGGGGGGGGGGGGGAGGAGGCTGTTGCAATGGATTACATTATGAAATTTCTTCTCATTATTCTGGCAAAAAAATGACAATGAAATAAATTGGAACAAACTCCTCTTTTTCTTTAACGTAATAATAAGTATAAAAAAATTCACTCAATTAAAATTAAATAATTATCTGTCTCTTTTAAAACTCTATAGTAAATATTTAAATATTTATTTTCAACCTCAATCATTTAATTTCAATTAATTAAATCTTTAAACATTTATTTTTATCCATTGTATCTTAGACAAAAACTGATTAACGACAAACGCTCAATTAAATTAAAATAAATATTTAAAAGTTTAACTGATCCAAAATAAAAACTTTAAAGCGTTATTCATTGTCATAAAATGTTATAATTATTGAATTTTTATTCAAAAAAAATTTTCATCCTTCAGCTAAAAAATAATAATGCAGCGTTCTTTTGCTCATGTCTTTTACAACATATCGACAAACAACTGTTATAGAGAGACCGGGGAGATGATGCATGGTACAAGAGTGCTAAATCCGATGATGGGCGTGAACTGCACACATACAACTCATTTACTTGAAACGCAAATAGGGGAAAGATAAAATGCATAGGGTGAAACACATTTTTATCTGAAGGAGGACTGAATCTCTTCTAGACTTCTTCCTTTTGTTTCAGGGACCCAAAGTGCCACAAAAGCAATGGTGAAAGCAGCCATAATTGCGTAAAGAGTGAAAGTTCCTGCTCATAAGAAGCAGGTTAATTATAGGCTCTTTAACTGTATTTGCACATGCAACTGGAAAGAGAGAGAGAGAGAGAGAGAGAGAGAGAGAGAAGGAGAGAGAGAGACCTCCACCACTCCAGGTCAGAAGCAAGTTTGCAGTCATAGTAATTGCCCACGATGTCAGCCAATTTGCCAACGTTGCAACACTGCCAGCTAGACCCTTAATATTCACTGGAAGAATCTGAACGATGGATTTTAGGAAAAATTAGCATCTTGGCAACAATAGAAGCAATGTACTTTATGTTCACAAAAACTATAACCACATAATTAACAGTACCAAATGACTTAAAAAGCACAATTCAACCATTCCGTTTCCATTTAGAGAAGCTAAATATCTGATTCTATAGTTGTAGCAACTTGAGCAAGAAATTCCGACATACTGCATAGATGCATACAAGAGATCCACAACATATTATAAGAGAGCACTTTATTTATCTGGTGAGGAGACCGTAGCAACCAAAATGTGGGAATCTTAATGCTGTTTCTACAGCATGGCCTTAAGATACACAAGTGTATCCCAGCTTCGTTTCTTGCTTCCTATCACTCGAAATCTTACTACAGGCAATAAAGAAGACCATCTAAATGCATTACATGCATGCTACCCATGGTAAGAACCTTCAAATGAAAAGGATAAACAAACAAATAATGACTGAAAGCAGCACATGCTCCTGGTTTAGCAGCAGTATCAAATAAACATGTAATATTGTCACTAGATAAGGTATTACCCTCAACCATTCCAACTCTGCTTTATCTCTCAAGAAAGACGTAATGCTCACAAAAACAAATATTTTGGGTTTTGTTAGGCGGATGCATTCCTTCAACTAAATAGTTATATTAAGGGGGTCGCTTAAAAGGATATTAGATCTTCCTTCTTTCATTGGTGTCAGTTATTTATTATCCATAGTCAGAGAACTTCTATAATCACTGATGAGACTTGCTCTAATCAATCATCATCAAGTAGTATATCATGCAGAATCCTACCATTAATTAAGATGTTTCCTATATGGTAAAGTGAAAATACAAGAGAAATTTGAATACCTCAGACATTATGACCCATGGAATCGCTCCAACACCAAGTGAGAAGGAAATTACAAAGGCCTGGATGGAAAATAAAAAATGTAAATCAGACTAAAATCTACTTCACAGAACTAGAGTACATGATATATACACACACTCCACCATGTGTAAAAGAAATCTTACCACAAGGCCCACCAGTGACAGTATTCCCATTATGCTATATAAGTCAGAATCTTCAGATACGATGCCCTGGAATCAGTGAAGAAAAAGAAGAGGGTGAAGAAGGTATCAAGAGGCAGTACTAAAGTGATTAAGAAAGAATTTCACAAGTAGGATTGCTTAATTCTTGGAATTGGCATTCTTAGAAATTTTGACAAAAGAAAGATAAATGAGAAATAAATGGACGTAACATCACCAACCTCGACATAAAATGCAACTGCAACAAGGAGCAGACTCAGAGTCATTCCAGATGAGGATACCTGCAAAATTATTGCAGATTATTGATCTTATTTATTGCTATCTTCACTTTAGCTCATTATCAAATATAAGGTAACATACCATAAGAAGCAGCCTACGGCCAGCTTTATCCACCAACCACGTGGTCACACCAGTTGCAATGACCTACACAGAATACAAACTCTTAGTAGATTAATCATATTAATTAAACTCTCTTGCATTAACGCCAGCAAAGGCAAAACAAGACTATGCATAACTAACAAGTTACCTGAATAGCCCCAACCCCAAATGTTGCAACATTACTAGATGAAACCCCTAGACAATTTTATAGCAAAGTCAAATAATGAAACAGAAGGTAAAAATAAATCAATAAATGAAAATCAAAGCTGTTGCAACGTTAAAGACATCAAACCAATATAAACCATTAATGCATTATGGTTGTTATAGAATGCGAGCACATGGATAGAAATGGGAAATTCAATTTTGGTAAAGTTATGTAATTAACAAAATGTCCCCGTTATTGTTAGCATATGAGCACAACAAGAAGATATATAGAGAGAACATTAGAAAATCTCTCACAGATGACAAATGTATTCTTTCCTGCTTTACTCGGCACATCCCCTAGATATTATTCAGATGACAAGTTTGTCTTAACCAAATTTGCATTCGTATACCATCACACCTTTTGAGGTCTCCATTTATTTATCCACCATCTATAGTAAGTCATTGTTAAACATCAAAGAAATGTTGTTCTAACCTGCTCTTTCAAAGATATTACTGGAATAGAATAAAACACCATTGATACCACTGAGTTGCTGAAGCATCAGTAATCCAATCCCTACCTGCAGCATACCAATTACCATTAAAATTGTTCAATACTTTTAGTACAAAGGGGAAAAATGCTATACATGAAATAACAAATTCAAAAGCAAAAGAATTTACCATCAAAGGATACCAATATCTTTTTCGCTTGAGATCCGCAAATCGAATTGTTGTTCTCTTGCTTGATGATGCTACAGCTCTCTGCAGAAGTGCCCAATAAAGCTTAACATAACTTTAAGAGGAGACTAGAAAAGAATGCCTACAAGGTTGTACAACCTTATCTAGTCAACTAGAGCTTTTGTCTAACAACTTGGTTTGCTGTTCAATCCAGATAGCATGAGCCTTGACTGAAGTGAGAAAAAAGACAGATTGCCAGTAATTCAGTTCAATACCTTGATTTCATTAACTTCAACAGAAATATCTGTATCAAAGCCACGCAGAACTTGCAAAGAGGCTTCAAAATCTTCCATCATTCCCATTTTTGCCTGGATGCCACCCAGTTACAAGACAATAACAGGCAAGATAATATACACAAAGGAAACTGGAAAAGATAAGAGGTCATAAAACGCCCAATCAATATGATAGCAGTTGCATGTTTCATACCAGCCATCGAGGAGATTCTGGTATGAAGAATAGGCCAGGTATCAATATTGTACATGGTAATATTCCTACAAGAAGAAGAATAGCAGTCTTTCAATGATAACTGTGCATTAAACAACCAATTTGATCAATTATTGATATATACTGACCATCATTCCTCTTTAACTGAACCACAGCAATCTAATATATATGCAAAAAATGCCATAACTACATTGTCATGAGAAGAACTAGTTGCTTTAGAGACTAATAACAATCTATCTCTATTAAATTTAAACCAGCTTTATTCCCTTGAGAAAAAGAGATTTCAACAAGCATTATTTATTTTTCTAAAAAACAAATATCTCAATTAACTTCAATCACATGCAAGAATTCAAGTACTCACAAGTGCACACAATTGAAATATTCAAAATTTTCAAATTTGTTCAAATAGTAAGAAAAGTTTGAATATTGTCCCTCCAACAGCATTCAACACTTCTCTGTCTGAGAAAGAAGGGCGATTGAACAAATTTTAATCTACTTACCTAAAACTGCAAGCACTCTCCAATTTGCAAACAGTCCCAACAGATAAGCCAGCATTATTCCAACAGTAACTGACAGCTATACAATAAAGAAGTTCAATTGATTAATAAGTTGATAAAAGTAAATATGGGATACCAATATGGATATTAATGTGGAACAAACCTGGTTTACTGATCCAAGGCTTCCTCTCATGTTTTGGGGTGATATCTCAGCTATATACACAGGCACCTAGACATAATTAACATGATGATGCTACTGCTGTTTTAAGCATTACTTAAAAATGAAAAAAAGTTCCAAGAAAAGAACAGCCGGAAGCTTCAAGTTACCGTGTAAGAAATGATACCAACACCAAACCCTTCTAGCAACCTTCCCATGAATAAAAATGACGAATCCTACAAGTGCACATGGCGTGATATGTTAGCAATAATTGCAAAGGAGACACAGCAACAAGTATAAAGTTACCAAAAGTCACTCACTTTGGCAAACGATATGGCCAGCCATCCTATTATGTTAGGAATCGCAGCAATCATTAACGACTGTAAATTCAACATGATAATGCAGCATTCAATCATTAAAGTGAAAAAAAAAAAAAAACATAAACAAACATCAAGGATCATATTTGATGCTTTATCAGTGTAAAATATAAATATAAATTTGGGAAATTAATGGATTAAATTTATAATTTCTCAGTTCTAACTTCTAAGCTGAAACTTTGCACTAATCAAAGGGTAAATAAGAGAAATTAAGAACTAAGAAGTGTACCCCTTTTCGGCCAATATATTCAGCAATCTGGCCACTCGCTATCGCCCCAACCATTGCCCCCACATTTGATAATGAACCAAAAATAGAATACTGCGACCAAAAAAGAAAAGAAAAGGAAATTTAATGCAAAAAAAAGAGAATAAAACCAATTTAAATTAAAAAAAAAGAAAGGAGTTTGGGTGATTCAAATTGAGACCTCTGAAAGCGAAAGCTCAAGATCACTGATGATTTGATCTTGCGTAGGAGAAGAATATCCGCACTGTATTTTAAAATAAAAAAAAAATTACAGTTGAACATGAAATTGGAAACGAAAAAGAGTAAGAGAGAAAGATGGAGAATTATCATACGGTGAAGCCAAATTGGATAGGGCCCAACGCGACAATGAGAACGCAGAGGACAACGGAGATTGATCCATCGCGAAGGACTTGGGCGGAGGAGCCCATAACACTGGACTGCCTGGAGCTCATCCGATACCAGCTTCCGGTATGTAAAAACGGTTTCTTGACATCCCGAGCTTCTTCATTATCGTCCCGGAAACTCATCGCCTCTTCACTGTTGACGAAACAAAGCAAAAAGGGTCCCGAATTGGGATGATCGATTTGCAGCAAAACTTAAAGCTCTAAGCTTTTGATTGAAGCTGAAAACGAAATGATTAGGATGACAATGGTGATGAGTGTTGAGCCGGTTAAAAGTAACATTTTGTGAGGGAAAAAAAACACGTGGTGCCAACGTGGCGGGTATAGTTGTAATTAAAGAGTTTTGTCGGAGGCTTATCCATGCTTTTTGGTTGAGGATTGTCGTTTTTGGCAATAATCAACGATTTCAAAGACTAGATCCTACAAAGGGGCGCCTTTTTTGCCAGTCATTTGAGTGCAAAACGACATATCCCATATGATTTCAAAGCCCCAACCCGCATTCTACCAAATCCTTCATAAGTTACAATCGTGAACCCTCCTTCGCCGCAAACCACCACTATCTGCACCAGAAGCACCGTCAAAAAAATTTGTAGAAACCCCTCAACATCCTCCAAAATCCCATTCCTACCACGCAAAATCCGAAAACTTACCTCCAACATCCCCGTCGACAATGCCACCGAATCCCTTCGCAATTTCTCCCAAAATCCCAAAATCTCTATCGACAAAACCCCAAGTCGACCTCGCTCTTAACCGTCTCCGTACCTCGGACCCTATTCTTGCGACCCTCATTTCCACCCATCCCCACCAAAACTCTCTCCTTGTAACTCCCCTTTTCTCTCTCTTTCCAAATCCATTCTCTTCCAACAACTAGCCCCCAACTCATTCTACACTCGCTTCATTTCCCTCTGTGGAAACGAATTCAGCGTTCTCCCAAACACCGTCCTCTCTTTTACCCCGCAAAAACTCCGAGAGATTGGGGTCTCAGCTCGCAAAGCAAGCTATCTCTAGATTCCCCAGTATCTTTCAACAAGTTTTTAACTGGGGTTTCGTCGGATACTTCCATCCTTACAACGAACGATGAAACGTTGTTCCAAATGTTGACAGCTGTCAAATGCATTGGGCGTTGGTCAGTCTATGTGTTTATGATATTTTCCCTTCATAGGTCTCAAACCTGACGTTTTGCCTGTGGGGGATCTTGGATTGGAGTTATCGAAGCCATTATAAATGGAGCGGATTTATGAGAAGTGGAGGCCATAGAGATCAGTTGGTTGTTGTATATGTGGAGGCTTGTGGAAGCTAAAACCAAGGAAATGGAAAAGCTTAACAAAATGGAGATTAGGCAAGGCCTCCCAATTTCCAGAGGTAAGAAAGCCTTAAAAAAAGTAACGCCGTTGCCGGGGATCGAACCCGGGTCGCCCGCGTGACAGGCGGGAATACTCACCACTATACTACAACGACAAGTTGATATAACGTTCGCCAATAATATAGTACTACTTTTTGTAATATCTCTAGGAAATTAAAAACCCAGTAAAGTTCTATCTTTAGTCCAAAAGTTTGGATCAAAAGCCCACTAAATTCTCCCTAGAATCCAAGAATCGAAGTGATGACAAACCCAAATTAGCCCAAGCGAAATACAATTCACCCCAAAGATAACGCAGCACAATGCTGGACTTTGCCCATAGTCAGTTCCAAGCACAGGTTTTTGACAAGAAGATGAAGTTAAAAGTTTAAGAAAAAATTTGAGACTAAATCCTTATTTTCACGAAAATGCCCAGAAACATTCCCAATAAGTGAGAAATCCAATCACCAAAACAACCTTTTAAATTAGAGAAAATTATTTAAACCCTTTTTATGTTGAATTTTCACTATCTTATATATTGTTAATTACAAGAGGCCAAAATATCATAATCTTTTGAGAGTTACGCTCTGTGGAAGTAAGTCTTGTTCATCATACAAGCGAGCAGATCTCAAGTCTGTGTAGAAAGTGAATTTTGAGAAGCAGTCCTAGCATGAGTTGAGTAAGTCAAGTTAGAAACAGTAAGGATCATCATGAGTACGGATGAAGAGCTAGATGGATTATGGCAGAATTTAAGTTTAACATAAAAGGAAAATGAGGGGGTCGAAACAACTACTGGATACAGGAAATAGGGTAGAAAGGAGAAAGGCATGGACGGTAGGTAAACTATTTATAGAGCGACCTTCAACAAATCACTCAATTTGCTACCCAATCAGGAAGCAAGCTAAAAAGGTCAAAGAAAAATCAAGAGAGAATTCCAATCCCAATTCTTGACCTCTTACCTTTATTAATAAAGCATCAATTCCTCATCCATGTGTCTTTAGAAACAACTTCAAATCCATTAGTAAGAAATTATAATCCGAATAGTAAATGTGATTATCACATGGGTGCAATCGGACACTCTCATCTGAAAGATGCAAGCAATTGAAAGAGAAAATTGAAAAACTTATCAATAATGACACTTTGACCATGGAGCTTATGGAGTAATATGTGAAGTATCAAACAATTTGTGGAAAGATTTCAAAATTTTAAGTTTATTATCTAAGTTTTGCTTTGACATATGCATGAGTTTTTACCAAAGTTTTGCTTTCAATTTTGTCTGTGTATAAATTTCTGCATTATATGTGAAAATAATCTCGAGAGAATTAGTAATTATTGTCAAGAATGAACATACTCAGTTATAATTAGTTCATACTCCAATTCAGTTGAGAATTAAACCATTCTAAAGCTTGACTTCTCAAGTCTCACAAACTAGATTTTCACTTGATTGAGAGGGATATCAATGATGATAATCTTAATTAAGGTTATGAGTAATGAAATTTACAAAATCTTTGTAAGCTAATATATGAGGGACTCTCTTAAAGATTATGAATTTTGGGTAATTTGATAAGTATCATGGCTAGCCTAAATGCAACCTAACCTCTCCAATTTCTTTCTTAACATATAATCACTGAAAAGGCCATATCCTTTAATATCCTTTAATATCCTTGTTCCACATCTTGATATATGCAATATTTTTTTTATTTCATTGTCCTAAAATTTTCTTTTGCCCACATTTTGGGGCAAGTTTACAAAAAAATCAAATTATCCAAGTTTTTCAAAATCCTTTCCTATGGATGGCATTGATTTTATCTTTTGATGTGAGTTGTGAAAATCAAGATTATTACATTGGGACTTCATTTGATGTAGTAATTTGAGTTTGAGTTGCAAAAAAAAAAAAAAAAAACAAAAACAAAAAAAAAAGAAAGAGAAAGACAAAAAAAATAATTATAGCATTGTGCATATGAGATATTCAAATGATTTTAAAATTAAAGAAAAATCTTCTTATGAGAATTATTTTTTAATGAAAATATCCATATCTAATATGATAAATTGCATATTTCATATTCTTTTCACGAAAAGAAAATATCCATTTATTACCCTCATTGAGCCTATTAAACTCTTTTTGAAAAAATCTTAACCAAGGATCACTCTTTACACTAGAAGAGAAGTATGAAAGAGGATCTATTTGAGAAAGCAATTGATGCAAAGTTAAGGGTAATGAAATAATGCCTACAGTCAAAATGTAAGTTTTCAAAATTTTAGGCTTAATTTATCTAAATGTGGAAAAATTAAAAACAAAGTAGAAAAAAGAAATGAACAAAAAAAAGAAAAAAAAGATGAAAATGCATGTTTTGAGAAGGTGAAAGAAAATTTTCATTGAAAAAAGAAATGGTCCTTGATTTGATTACCCTTAAACACATTTTTGGGTTTATTTATCATTTTTTTCAGAACCTTAAACCCTAGTCTACGTTATATCCTTTAAAAAGCCCATTTTAATCAAGTGTGAATATTTAAATTGACAAGCTTTTCCTTAGGAAATCACCATTACCTTTTGATTTTGGATGAATTTTGAGTTTTCAATTGTATGATGGAATAGTAAAAAAAAAAAGATAAAAGAAAAAAATGATTAAATAGAGCATTAGGGTGAAAACCCAAAAAGGCAGTTTAGAGCAAGATTAAAAGAAACTCAAGCAATGTCATTAGAGGAAGGAACCAAATGAAAATCTTTGAGAAATTCAAAAAGATGAAACCTAATATGAAGATTTGTTTTAAAATTTGAACCTTTTTTTCTTTTCCAAAAATTTTGAACTTATTATTGCTAGTCTTGACATATGTTAAATTACTATATCAAGAAATTAAAAGAGTACAAAAGTGGATTGTGCTTTAAAAGATGATTTTTCATCGGTGAGCCAAATAAAGATATACTGATTTATTTTTTCTTGTCCAATGGTAAAATCTCCTTTAAGACCTCAAATGTGTCGAACCATTTCATTCCCTTAAATAGACCAAGTTAAGATTCATTTTCATCATTCTATACAATAATCACCAATTTCTAAGAAATTCAATCACATGTTTTCAAAAAAATATGCATTTCTTGGATCATGGAATAGTTATATGGGCAATTTCTTTAGTTGTCATGAACATTAGGGCATTTGTTGTAAAGATATTTATATTTGAATCAACATAAATTTGTGTGGATAAGAGATAGGTGATTTTAGATTATTATGGTAAGAATGACTTTTTGGAACAAGGAGAATGGTCAAGATAAAAAAATTTGAAGAAAATCCATGGATAAGATAAATGGTTTGAAAAAAAGAATGCTTTAAGTTAAAAAAAGGGGATGAAGATTATTGTTGAAAACTAGCTTGTTAGCTAGTTCTAAAGCTCCGTAAAAGAAAATGAAAAAAAGTTTGAGGACCTATTTACCATAACTAAGGATTCATGATATTCATCTTATTCATTACATATTGAGTTAACTTTGGATTTTGATTTTGAAAGATTGAGAATTTGAAAATATGAGATTATGACCCTCGATTGAGGAGAATTTGTTGAGTATAAGATTTCAATTTTCAGTTGAGAAAAAATTTTTATGACAAAAGTGATAAGTTTTGGGCTAAGAAAATTTTCAAAATGAGATTTGTAAAAGTGTTTAGCCTTGATTAGGGGGTGAAGCCTTTCCTAAGATGAGATATTTTTATTTTAAAAGAAATGATTTTTTTTTTTAAATTTCAAAACCTCTGTTAAAGAGAAGTTTTTTTAAATATAAAAAATGATTTGTAAGACCTTCAGGCATGATTTGTAAGACCTTCGAATATGATTTGTAAAGCATTCGGGCATAATTCTCAAGACCACTAGGCATGATTTGTAAGACCTTTGGGTAAATTTTTAAGATCTTTAAGCATAATTTCAAAAAAACTAAAGTTCGCAAAAATAAGACCTTTTGATAAGATTTTGATCCTTGTATGAGAAAATTATTGTGAAGATGAAGTTTGAAACCTTTGGATGAAGAGAATGATTTTAAGAAGAGTTGGTAAATCTTGGTTAAGAAACTTTTTCAGTTTTAAAGTTTTATAACATTTGTTTAGAGGAGTTTTTTTACCACAAGATAAGAATCCCATATGCGAATCCTTCGGACATTGAATTTTATAAATGAGAATATTTGAATCTTGGATGCGAATCTCTAAGATTTCAAATGTGAATCTTTGAATCCTTGATGAAAATCTTGAACACTTATACAAATCTCAAGAATCTTTTGATGAGAATCTCGAATTTTCGATTTGAATATTTGAATGAACCACTGATCTTCTTCAGATAAAAATCTTTTTTACATTTTTAAAGTTATAAAACCTTTATTTAGAGAAGCATTTAAATATTGAGATTTGTCAGACCTCCATGATTGGTTTCTAAGTCTTTCGAGAGAGATTCATAAGTCTTGTGAGTTGAATATGTTTTTTTATCGAGATTTGTATGACCTTCAGGCATAATCTCAAGTCCTCTAGGCAAGATTCGTAAATCTTTTAAGCTGAATTTGTTGAGCAAAAGTGAGAATATTTTTATATTTTTCAGAAGTTGTTGAACCTCTGTTAAGATGAGTCTTTTATATTTTTTAAAAGTTGTTAAGCCTCTGTTAAGATGAGTCTTTTATATTTTTTAGAAGTTATTGAGCTTCTATTGAGATGAGTTTTTTATATTTTTAAAAAATTATTGAGTTTTTATTGATAAGAGCTTTTTATATTTTTAAAAGTTGTTAAGCCTTTATTTAAGGGAGTTTTTACATTGTTTAAAAAGTCTGGTTTTCCATTTAGAAGATCAGAATGAATCAGAAAAATTAAGAGAGAAAGAGTAAAAAAAAAAAAAAAATTAAGAGTTTTTTATAGTCTTTTATTGTGTTTTAAGTTTAGATAATTAAGATTTTCTTTTAGGAGTTCTATGTTGGGGAAAGAAGTTGACAAGAAACACAAAATGAAGGCATTCAACAAAAGTTTTGCATCAAAATTTTTAATGGTTTTGGATATATATGTTTTAGGTTTATGTTTAATTTTTGTTTAAACAAAAAAAAAAAGTAATCATTACAGGCAAGGGGCGCTAGCGAAAAGAATGTTGAATCTCATTTGCAAGATTGCAAAAGAGATTGATATAGTAGAACTAGAAAATAATTTATTCCTGTTTAAGTTTTCCTTAACAGCAGATAAAATGAGAGTTATGGAAGGTTGACTATGAAGTTTTGAGAAATCATGATCTTACTAAGCAAATATGATCAGGATTTGAAACCCAAGGATTACGTCTTTTCAAAAACTTTTTTCTGGGTAAGGATATAAGGTTTGCTTTTGAGGATAAGGAATTAAGAAATTGTAATGTGCATTAGGAACAAGGTAGGCACCTTAAAAGCAATTGACAAGTCTTGAAAATAGAGGCTGGGCAAGGTTTTTGAGAATAAAAATTGAAGTTGACATAACTAAACCTTTGAAAAGGTTAGTTCTACTCAATACAGGGTTGGCTAGAACACTGGAAGTCTGGGAAAAGTTAAGTTACAAGAGACTACCTAGTTTCTGTTACATATGCAAAAGGCTGGGGCATGTTGAAAATGACTGTGACATGGGAGAAAGGTCAAGCAACACTGTCAACAAGACAGTATGAAGGATGGCTGTGAGCTTCACCATTAAAGAACAAATTAACATCATAGGAGAAAGGGACCATAAGAAGTAGGTCACATGCTTAAGAGGGTGTTTCGAAAAGTGATAATACATATACAATGACGGTAACTAGCGAAATAGTGGCTCAAAAATTAAATATGGCAAGTAATCACGATAACAATAAATTGGATGATTTTTGGGATAGGGCAAGCAAAATTCATGGATTTTTCGGTGTTATGAATGAAGAACAATATGAAATACGGGCCCAAAGATTGTGCACTAAAAATCAGGATAGGATAGAAGATGGCATCGGCCAAGAAACTGAAATACTATTGAACAAAGATGGACTAAGGCTCACAGAAGGAATCATAGTGGGCACATTGGAGAAATATAATGTATTGGGCCATCAAGGGAGGGAAAGTGATCAAATCATGAGTAAAGTTGCATGGACTAAAATCTGTGACAAACTCAATGATCAAATAATGCCAAACAAAGAAGGCACAGTAGCATAAGGAAGGGACCCTGATTATTTAAGGAACATGCATGAGAGTGCGAAGCCAAAATTAAGGACTTTGATGCACATAATAGAACATAAAAAGCACCAACACCTTAAATGGAAACAACTAGCTCGTGAAATAAAAGAGGTAGGGATTAGAACGATTGTGGATATAGGGAAAAGGAAACATGCAATGAGAAGACAATGGATTTGAAGGTTGACAATATTGGAAAACGGAGTAAATGGGACATAGAGGTGAATAAGGGAGGTGACCAAAGTGAAACGATAGTGACTGGTTACTAGTCCCTCCGAAACTAATAAGGTGTTTAGCTTGAAACTGCCATGAACTTGGGAACCCATAGGCAGTTTAAGCTCTAGAAGACCCTAAAGAAAGAAGACCCCGATGTGGTGTTCCTAATGGAAACCATATCTAACAATGTAAAACTGTAAAAAGTTAGAAAATAATACAAGATGCAAAGAATGTTCAGCATAGAAAAGGAAGAAAGAAATGAATGCTTAACAATGTTATGGATGGATGAGATAATGCTAAATTTACGTAATTTTTCAAAACATTACATTAATATGAACATGATAGATGCAAAAGGGAAAACTTGAAGAATGACAAGGTTTTATGATGAACCATGTACAAGGGATAGGCATGTTGCATGGGATTTGTTAAGGTGTTTAGAGGAACAAAAATGTTATGTATGGCTTTGCCTAGGAGATTTTAATGAGATAATATAGAGCAATGAAAAGAAAGAAGGTAGTGTAAGATCGAAAAGGCAAATGGTGGATGTAGACACCCATTTTCGTCCAAGGTGTGATTGATTTGTCAATTTGGATCTTTATCAGATCGTCGAATCGTGTAAGGGTTCATATTTGGGTCTTTGGCTTTTTCTTTTATCTCATTTGGGCTTTGAGCCTAGTATTTGTTGATTAGATATAGGCTTTAGTCTAACCCATATTGTATTTATTATTATTATTATATTATTATTATTATTATCTTGTTTATTTTTACTTTAAATTTCATTTTTCCTTTTCTTTCTTTTTGTCATTTACGTTTTAACAAGGAATTTGAGGGAATAGAATAGAAAGGAAAATCAAGACAATTTGTTGAAATAAGGATCTGTTTGCATAAAGTTAGGAACCAAAATTGTATGGAATTAAGGCCTCAAATCAATCGCCCTAATCAAGTAGAATGAATCCAAGGATGCAAGCTTGGATTAAATCGATTTAAACTTTAAAATTTTTACTAGAACATGATATAAATTGAATATGAAAATCACATAGAATGGGGGAAGAAAAAAAGATAAAAAAATATATTATGTTTTATATTATTTTAGAGTTAGGTTTTGGGTTTTTATTTCTATTGTTTTGGAGTTGGATTTTAGGTTTTGATGTTATTCAAAATCCTTGAAAAAAAATTTTTGAAAAGTGGGGATTTTTGAAAAAATCTGGGTTTTGGGTTGAAGGTTTGAATTTTTTAGTTGAATTTTTTGGTGAACTTTGAAGTTTTCAGCCAAGTTACTATCAGTTTTCTAGAAACCGGTGACCAAACCTAGTTTTCGATGGCCAGGTCTTAGGTTTCTAAAAAGAAGGTAAAGCAAAAGAAATCCTAAAAAGAGAGAGAGAAAGCTAAAAGATTATGAAGAAAAGCTGAAAACCTTGACTTAAAATACTAGCACTGAACAACGCCGTTTCATTCAGCATAACTCGCCTCCCAACCTGCGTGGATCCACGCATGACCCACTTCTGGACTCGACCTGATCATAGATTTTTTTTTCTTTTTTATTTTATTTTTAAATTACATTTTCTATTTTATTTTAATTTTTTTAATTTATTATTATTATTATTATTATTATTATTATTATTATTAAGTATTCTACTTATTTTTAAATTAAATTATTTATTTTAAATACTTTCGTAAATTTCATTTAAAAATAAAAAATAAAGAATAAATATATATATATATAATAATAAAAATGTTTCTAAAAATAAATTCATGAATTCTATCAAATTATTTAAGATTTCTTCATGAATTTAAATTTTTATGAATTCTACCAAACTATTTGAGAATTTCATAAGTTAATTTAATAAAAAAATTACTATTAAAATATTTTGTATTTTATCCTGCCAAACTATTGGAAGATTTGCATCTTAAATATTATCAAATTATTAGAAGATTTAATATATTTTCTAAAAAAAATAAATTTACAAAGAAATCTCACCAAACTATTAAGAGATCTGCATTAAAGTAAATCTTACCAAACTGTTAAAAAGTTTTACTGATTATTTCTTTAACTAAAATTTAAATGAATCCGACAATAGAACCTCTTCAGGGTATGACACTAGTCTCCATAAATACTCTTGAGATAAGAGAATTATTTTAACTTGCTACCAAACTATTGGAGTAATTTTAAGACCAATTTTTAATAGTAAATATTTTGGTAAATTATAAACATGTTTAAGGCTTGGATAATTTGAAATCAAACTAATACATCATTTGATGGGCATTTGAGAGTGCTATAACCTTTCTCACGTGTAACTGTACTTCCAATCTGAAATATGATTTTGTGGACTAAAATATACTATTTAAATATACTTAAGCCAATATTGGGACTCCTCTTTAAATAGGACAAATTCGATTAGATGGCTAATTACACCTTAACAAAAAAAGATTGGTGGTTACTCTTTTAATCCATGTCTGACGGTAGGTCTACGGATCTATACATTATGACAATTTGGTGACTTCATTGGGGACAATCGAAAGTCAAGCCAGTAAATGATTTTTTGTTAACCAAGCCTAGCCTAATAAATTTAAGTTTTTTTTTTCTTTCTTTATATTTTATTTAGCTATTTATTTATTCATTTTACATATATAAGTTATTCATTTGCATATGCAAAACATGAGCTTTACACCCGAGTTCTATTTTTAGGAGGAGTAAAGTACCTATGCCTTCGTAAGATTTTGTCTTCGCATGAACTAGTGAAATACTTCTACTCAAATTGAATATTTTTTGCTCATTGCCTATAATAGGCAAGGATTTGAGTGCTTTACTAGTATGTAATGGATAATGATGTAATGAACAATTTGGGAACCTTTTAGAAATAATCCAAGCTACATGTAGTTAACCTTAAGAGCTTAACCAATAGATAGAGCCATGTCCCTTTGCCCTTTGTAGTTAATCCAAAATTTAAAGTCATGTTCTTAGTTTACTTGCTTTATCGTGTTTATTTTTTATTTTTTATCGAGGTGGCTAATCGATTTTTTTGTCTATTTTTCTTCTTGTTCATATTCATAAACATACATACAGTTTGCATATTATTCATGCCCTAAAAGTATTTCCAACAAAAGATTTCATGGAACCCATAAAAGGTCAAGTTTATGCCTCGTTCGTATTCTTTAAATGTGATTCGCCTATGGAAATGAAGATAGAGTTAGAAAAGAGGCAACGAAAAGAAGGAGATTGTTTACCACCTGGCTATATCTCTACTTTATCAAAGGAAGTTCAATTGCTCCCTAAACAAAATGACCTAAAAAACCTATTAGACATATGGAATAACATGGTTCTTTTCAGGTAGCAAGCTTTTTGTTAGAAGTTTAGGCATGTTACATATCTCTTGCTAGTAAAAGTTAAACACTCACTCATTAAGGTGATGGTACAGCTTAGAGACCCTTCTTATCATTGTTTCATTTTTAATGAAGTTAATTTGGTGCCAATTGTAAAAGAGTATTTGATTCTAATGGGTATACGTCTCTAGCATCGAGATAGAATATATATATATAAAGAAATAAAAGTTAGGGTATCACAAAAAGTTGGCTTATATTTTAGGGGTGGGAAAAGAGCTCATAGATTCACATGTTTAAGAAAAATGAAGGCATAAAGGTATTCCATTGGAGTTTCTCTGAGAGTTCATTGTTAAACATCCTAATAAGGACTAAAGAATGAATGTGTTTGCTTTAGCAATACATAGGATGGTAATCTTTCCTAAAGTCTTAGGCTATATTGAGATAAAAGTGGTTGATCTATTGAGTAGATTGAGAGAAGATGTAATCTTTCATCAGTGATTTTGGTAGAAACCATCAGATCATTAAGCTTTTGAAAACAAAATAATAAAACGTGTTTTCTAAGTTGCGTGCCATTTTGTATTTGTGGATGAAGAGCCATTCGAATGCAAAAAGGTTACTTTTTTCAAACTCTATTTTCACAATCAAAATCCTATTAAAAAGTTTTGCAAGAATGAATGGTCAAAATCAAATACCAAGAAAGAATAAGAATATTTACTGCAGAAGCTCACGGTTTATCAACTAAAATGGCTAGTCCCATAGATGAGTCAAGAACCCATGTTGTATTAATGTGGAGATGAGATAAATGTTTCATTTTTAGGATTATGGGGGTATCAGGTTATGTATCACTAATGGTAAAGAGATAGTATGAAGCTGAACAGTTCATCCCTCTAACATACAGGCTCAACCAATTTGATTGTTTGTATAGGGAACCTAAAGCATTTCAAAAAATAGATAGTATAATCAGGGCCTGAAAGAAGCTTAGGAAAGTGAACCCTGGATCATTCACTAATAAAGTCACTGAGGGATATTTCGTGTGGAGAGCCAAGAGGGACAAAAAGGTTACATTCATAAATCATATCCAGATAGTGAATCAAGAGTTAGACAAGATGCCTTTGAAGCTAAAACTTATAATGAAGGATTTTGAAGTTGAGAAAGAGAAATTGAAATAAAAAATTCTAAGGCTTTAGAAAAAGAAGGGATCATGAAAAGATAAAGCAGAAAAGCTAAAAGTCCAAGTCTGAGAGATTTCCAAAATGTGTGATACAATAGTTAGGGATTTGGTTGAACTTCATCAACGACACAAAGGATTAAAGGTTGAAAGCAAGACTCAAAAGGCTGTTAGAGAGCGTAATGATGCCTTTTCAAAATTGATGAAACTGTGACAAAAGCATAAAAGATTACGCATACAAGTGAATGCTAAAGAAATAAATATTGCTAATTTGACTTGTAAGAAATAAAAATTAGAAAAGAATATTCCTAAATGGAGGATAATTATATGGAAGCTCAACAAGAAAATGAGATGCTTAGGAGGCATATCCAGGCACTAGAATAGAAATTAAGTATGCAAGGGAATCATATCATGGCAATCATGGAGAAGTATAATGAATTGTTCAATCAAGTCTGGTTTGGCAAAAAAAAAAAGCTTGGAAGGCAAAAATACATAGAATATCTTGCAATCGAAATAAGCAAAGCAGTAATTAGGGCAAGAGAAATGATGAAAGAGGCAAAGACATTGAAAATTTTGGTTATACTAACGGGAAAGCATAAACAGTGACTGTTGAATTTCATTGAGGAGGCTAAAGACCAATATGAATAAATCAAGCATTTTTACAAGTGGAAAGTATCAAACTTGATGTAAAACAGACTTTTGTTGAAGTCTTTAATAAGGGCAAATATTTTTCTTACCCATGCATTGCATTACATTCATTCATAATTTTTGTTTAGTCATGTTAGCTCATAACAAGATCACTAATTTTATATTATGGTATGTAAGGTTCAAATATAGCTCAACATCCATATAACACCTGGGATCAATCTAGAAAAATAAAGCAAGATAATGTGAGCCATGTTAAGAAGTTGAAAAAGACATAAAAGGAAATCAAAATAAAACTAAGCAAGATCCCTAAAGCTTTGAATAAGATAAACAAAGGAAAAACAGTAGAGAAAGATGTTTTACATGAAGTCACCAAGCCACTATATCTTTCAGGTTATGGTCCATATTAGACCTAATTCACTCAAAACTTCTCATCATAATAACCAACAATCCCAAGCTACAACTATCTGAGAATGCCTTATACACCTAATTAAGAAAATGTTTAGAGTTACATTAATCTCAGTTTTGTAGAAAACGCAGTTGAGCTAACCCAAGTCCCTAATCTAGACGAAGCAGAGGAAAAATTAAAGACAGTTGAGTCTTTAGGGTACCCTAAAACTTATCTCATAATGAATATGATTGAGGAGAGATTATGAGCTGTGGAAGGCATTGACTTTATGGTTCTATGGATGCCACAGACTTTGTCTGGTACCAGATATGGTGATCTCCCTAAAATTTAAAATTTTAGAGTTTAAAAAGTATGATGGTACCAAGTGCCCTATCACACATGTCACGATGTATCATCATAAGATGATAATACACACTAATAATGAGAAACTGCTCACGCGTGTGTTTAAGGATAGTTTAACTGGGTTTGCTGTGAGATGGTACATCTAGTTAGACAAGGCTTTTATACGATCTTGAAAGAATTTGATTGATCTTTTATCAATCAATACTACTATATTATAAATATAGCTTTTGATCACCTTTTGTTACAAGGTTTGAAGAAGAAAGTAACTAAATCTTTTAAATAGTATGCCCAAAGATGGTGTGATATAGTTGCTCAAGTATAACCATCATTAACAGAAAAAAAATAATAGTGTTGTTTGTAAGTACTTTGAAGTCACCTTACTATAAAAAAATGATTGGAAATACGAATAAAAATTTTACTAATATGGTGATTTCAAGGGAGATCATTGAAAATGCTATAAAAAAAGCTAAGCTTGAAGAGTGAGGCCTCTGCTACTAAGAGAATGCCTAAAAAAAAAGAAAGTAAGACTCAAGCTGTGAGTTATGAAGGATAACAATATAGAAAATACTCTCAATCGATTTATCCCACATATTATCTAGCCATAAATCATGCTTCATTTTCCTCCTATCAACTAACACCATGACCTTTTTACCCATCTGTTTATCAACCCATAATCAGACCACCTACCTATAATCTAAACACCTAGACTACAACAAGACCTCATGTCCGTTTAACCAACCCAAATAGTGGTATGCGAGAGCCATGAAAAATTAAGAAAAAACCACATTTATCTTATTCCCATGAGTTATACAAAATTATACTAAGCGCTTTATAAAAATCACTTGATTGATCCATCTCACAAAAGCACTTAAAATAAATTTCGATACTAGTAGAAAAATAACACCCAATGTCAGTGGTAACCCATTGCCCAACCATGCAATCAAAGCTCTGACAAAAAATAAAGGGTAAATAAAAAGAAGAGTAGAAGAAATCAAAATGCCATTCATTCATTTATATAAAGCTTTATATGAGACTAGAATGATACAACTGGTAGACTTATATACCTATCAAGAGATGTGTCTTAAATCAAAGATACAAGTATCACAGAAGGGCTCAAAGGTATTCAATTGAAACGTGTAAATAGTTTTGTGATAAGATACAGAGGCTAATGTATTCTTACCAGATCGAGTTGTATGAAGAAATAGAAGCTTCAAAGGGTGTTGAAGTAGCTATGATTGATTAATATGTACCAAAGCTAACTACCATACATTGTGGATCAATCATAGACAAGTTTATTTCCAAGCTAGTGGGTTTTAAAGTTACAAGTCCATTCCCTTACAAGGATGAAAAAGCTGTGCCATGAAAGTATAAATGCAATATGATAGTCCAAGGACAAGAAAAAATCATGCCTAAATCTAATACTACCAATATAACTGGTGTAGGTGGCATAACCAAAAGTGAAAGATGTTATACTCTAAAGGTGCAATAAAAATGAGGAAGAAAAGAATGGTGGAAAAATAAGTTGGACCAAAATTGATTTCAAAGAAAGATATCTCACAATCTGCACCCAAAAAAGAAGCTTATGAGTTTTTAAAGTTAATGAAGCATAATGAGTACTCTATAGTAAAGCAATTGAACAAAATGTCAGCCAGAATCTCTTTGTTGTCATTACTGTTAAATTTAGAATCACATTGAAGGTGTTAAATCAAGCTTATATGGCATATAATATGTCAATAAAATATGTGAATCATCTAATAGGAAACTTAGTGGTACCATATTATATAACCTTCAGTGACTATGAGATTTCACCTGAAGGTAGATAAAGTACAAAGGCATTGCATATAACTATTAAATGTAAGAGTTACATTATAGCCAAATTCTTTATTGATAATGGTTTAGCCATTAACATTATACCCAAGTCTACTTTGGTAAAACTGCCTATTGATATGTCCCATATAAAAAATAGTCACATGATGGTCTGAGAGTTTGACAGAATTAAGCGTGAAATATTGGGAGATATTAAAATGCTTATACAAATAGGAACTTGTGTCTTTAACATAAAGCTTCAGGTTATGGATATTTCTTCATCTTATAGTTATTTGTTAGGAAAGCTATTGATTCACATGATAAGTGTTATTCTTTCCTCCTTACATCAAAAAGTTAAATTCAACATAGAAGATCAATTGGTGATTATGACTGGAAAAGAAGACTTGTTGGTGACTCAACCCATGAATGCTTTATACATAAAAGCTACAAAAGAGTCAGTAGAATGCTCTTATCGATCTTTCAAACTTATTAAGATTGTGGGTAGAGGTCTTATGTTTAGTAAGATCGTCATCAATTAGATAATTAATAAAAGTTGAAATATTAGAGTTAGACTAGGCAAAAATTTATAAAGGATAAAAAAACCACCAAAAATTACAAACAACAGTGAAAGATTGAGCCTAGGATGTGAAGTACAAAATGAAAGAAGAAGAAAAAAGATGGCGAGAAATATGCCAATGGTTGTTCCCTACTTGTATGAAACATTTAGTCTTGAGGGATAGATGTACCCAGAGGCTAAGGAAAATGTTGAAAAAGCTTTGCTGAATTATCCATCTAGATGATAAATGAAAATATTCGAAGGGAAAGAGTGTTGGTTTATCTATGCCTAACAAACTTTGAACTAAAAAACTATAGTGTCATCTAAATGCTTGCTATCATTGATACTTTCTCAATGTAATTGCAACTCCCAATTGCTTACACCCAAAAGCATTTGGATGATTTCTTATGTATGGGCCTCTTATTATCCATTATTTTAATAAAAAATACGAGCATGCATTTATTCATTTTTTCTATTCAATCCACTTTTTCATCAAAGCATTTCGTTAATACTTCCTCTTTCATTCAATTTCAGGTCTTCAAATGAATATGACAATATTCATGATAATAATCAAGGATTTAATTTTGAAAATTCAATTAACATTGATGAACTTGACATTGAAAAATATTCTAAAGAATATACCTTGCCTCCAAAGTTGATGATATTAGTTAAAGAGGAGAATAAATCTACTGAGCCTAATAAAAAAGTTATTGAAATGATCAATTTAGACGATGATGAGAATAAAAAAAAAGTCAAAGTTGATAACTCACTTTCAGTTGTTGATAGAAAATGATTAGAGAATCTACTTTAAGAATTCGTAGATATGTTCACTTGATCTTACAAAACATGCCTAGGCTCAGCACTGAGATAGTTCAATAAAAATTGAGAAAAATAAAATAAAAAATGTTGTTGAAAATTAAAGAGAATGTAAAAAAGTAATTTAATGTGAGCTTTCTACAGGTGATCAAATATCCTGAATAGGTGACCAATATAGTACCTATCCCAAAGAAAGATGAAAATGTATGAATATGTGTAGATTATTTTGATTTAAATAAGGTTAGCCTGAAGGATAACTTTTCTCTATTATATATTGATACATTGGTGGATACTACAGCCTGACATATGATTTCTCTTTTATTAATGGTTTTTTCGGCTATAATCAAATAATGATGGCTTAAGATGACATAGAAAAGACGACATTTGTAACTATATGAGGAACCTTCTGTTATAAGATTATACTTTTTGGATTAAAAAATGCTAAGGTAACCTATCAAAAAGCTACGGTGACATTTTTTCATGATATGATACACAAAGAGGTTAAGGTGTATGTAGTTGATATGATCACAAAAACTTGAGAAAATGAGTACCATGTAGTTAACCTCAAAAAATTATTTGAAAGGTTGAAAAAGTTTCGACTTAAGTTAAATCCATCCAAATGTACATTTAAAGCTAAGTCAGGGAAATTATTGGGTTTTGTGGTTAGTGAAAAAAGAATTGAAGTTGACCCAGACAAGATACAAGCCATTCAGAACTTATCCCCACCCAGTACACTAAAGGAAGTCTGAGGTTTTTTAGGTAGATTAAACTACATTTCTCGATTCATCTTTAATTTACCTTCAAATGTGATCTTATATTTAAACTCCTATGAAAGAGCAATCCTAGTGAATGAAATGGAGAATGTCAAAAAACTTTTGATAAAATTAAGCAATACCTATCAAATCCTTTAATATTGTACCACTCGTTTTGGGAAGACTATTAATTTTATATATGGTGGTACATGGAAGTCAATAAAATGTGTACTAGGATAACAAAACGAATCAGATAAAAGGGAAAAGGCTATTTACTACTTGAGCAAGAAATTTACGGAGTATGAGTCAAAGTATTCATCACTGGAAAAAATATGTTGCACTTTGGTTTAGAAAGCTAAAAGACTCAGACAGTATATGCTTTACCACACTACTTGATTTATGACTAAACTCGATCCAATTAAGTACATCTTTAAGAAGTCATCATTATCAAAGAGAATCGTAAGATGGCAAGTAATGCTTTCCAAGTATGATATAATATATGTGAGCTAAAAAGCGACCAAAAAAAGTGTCATTATCGAATTCTTTACAGACCGTGCTACTAAAAGCTATGAGCCCATGAAATTCAATTTTTCATATGAAAAATTAATGACCACCTCTGGATTAGAGAAGGATAACAATGATGGAAAGTTGTGGAGAATGTATTTTGTTGAGGCCACTAATGCCATAGGGCATGAAATTAAGGTAATTTTAATATCTTCAACAAGGTGTTATTACCTTGTTACAGCAATATTGAACTTCAATTGCACAATAATATGGCCAAATATGAGGCTTGTGTTATGGGATTGCAAGCTGCTTTAGATAGAAATATCAAAATATTAAAGGTGTTTAGGGATTCAACTTTGGTTATCTATCAACTGAATGATGAATAAAAAACGAGAGATTCAAAACTTATTCCATACCATAAATACATTTCAAGTTGTACAAGTAGTTTGAAACAATCTAGTTTGAACATTTACTTCGAAAAGAAAATCAAATTATAGATACGTTGGTCATTTTGGCTGTAATGATATGAATTGGGAATAATGCTGAAATACAGCCCGTCAAGTTAGATGTTAAGTATATACCAGTATATTATGCCAACATTTAGGAGGAAAGAGATGAAAATCCTTGGGATTATGACATTTTACAATACCTAAGAAGTCATCAATACTCAGATTAGGCAACGAAGAATGATAAAAAATCCTTAAAGAGATTGGTCATAAGATTCTTCTTAAATATAGAGGTTCTATATAAAAGAAGCAAAGATCAGATACTATTACACTGTGTACAAGCCTCTGAGATGAGGATAATTATTAAAAAAATACATGATGGTGTATATGGAGCACAAGTAAATGAACACATGATTAAAAGATAAATTATGAGAGCCTAACACTACTAGCTAACAATGGAGAGTAATTGCACTGATTATGCTTGAAAGTGTCATAAATGTCAAATTTATGCTAATAAGATTCACGCTTCACCTACTACTTGTGTGTTTTGGCACCACCTTAGCCATTTTTCATGTGAAAAATGGATGGCATTGGTCCCATTAGCCCAAAAGCATAAAAAAGAATAAACTTATTTTTGTGATAATTGATTATTTCATTAAATTGGTCAAAATAGCTTCTTTTACAAATGTAACTTGATCAGTAGTATGTAAGTTCATTAAGAGAGAAATAATTTATATATATATGAACTTCTAAAAATAATTATCTCAAATAATGCAAAGAGCCTAAACATCAAGATAATGTAAAAAGTATATGCTTAGTTCAAGATTAAACACCATAATTTAGCTTCATACAATTCAAAAATGAATAAAATAGTAGAAGCTATAAATAAGAATGCCAAAAGGATTCTGAAAAAGAAGATTGAAACATATAAAGATTAGAATAAAAAATTACCCTTCACTTTGCATGCTTATCGAATATCAGTACACACCTCTACTAGGACAACTTCGTTCTCATTAGTTTACGAGATTGAGCCTATAATATTAGTGAAAGTAGAAATCTCATCTTTAAGAATCTTAAGAAAAATGGAATTAGAATAAGCCAAATGGGTTCAAGAGCGCTATGAATAATTAAACCTCATTGAAAAAAAAAAGATTAGCGATGCTGTAAAACGGTCAACTATACCAAAGAAGGATAATAAGGGCTTACGATAAAAAGGTCTAACCTCGTCAATTTTGATAAGAATAGTTGGTGTTGAAAAAAATCCTCTTAAGCCAGCATTATATCAAATTAAAGTAGACTCCAAATTGAAAATGACTGTATGTTATGAAAAGGACCTTTTCAAGAAGAGCCCTAATTTTATCAGAGATTGATAAGGATAACCTTCTTAATTCCATAAATTTTAAAGCTGTGAAGAGATATTGTGCTTAAAAAAAAGTTCAAGTTGAAAACCCGAAAAGGCAGCTTAAACTAAATTAAAAAAAAAAAAAGAGTTCAAGTTGAAAACTAAAAAAAGTGGCTTAAACTAAAGAGTGGTTTTTCTAAGTTGAAAACATGTAAAGGTGACTTGGATAAAAAGGATACGACATCATTTGTGAAGTGTATCAAAGTCAATATCAATTAATTTTTTAAGAGTTCTGAAGTGCTAAGTGCACATATGGTTAAATTTTTAAAAAAATTCAAGATATATTGTCATGATTATCTTATTATTTGTTTAGGAGCATTATTACCCCCAAATAGCCATCCCTATATGTCTTTATTTTATCCTATTGCCATCATTTGTAATCAATTTCTTTTTCAAATAAATGATGTTCATTTCATTATAATTATGTCTCACTTTCAATATTTGTCTTTTCCTTTCTATTTGAGGTTTTTCCATGAATAAGAGAAATGTATAATTTGCATCTTATATTTTGGAATTGAATAATGTCATGATGGATTGTGCATTTACTTTGGAAAAGTGGAAAGAGACAAAGGCAAAAGATGAAACCTTTAAGGTGTGACAAAGGTATTGGTTTTGAAAATTCCTTTAAAAGGAAAGACGAGTGCCAATTTTGATTGACAAAAAACAGATTTGATTTCTTTCACAAGAAGCATACAGAGACTAGGATGCAAAAAAAAGAGTCTGGAGAACTTTAATATCACAATCAAAACTTTCATGCATTTGCATCTCAGATAGGACATGTATTTGTTCGCATTACCGTTATTACTTACCATGTTTTGATCTCAGTTCAGTCCATATCATTTTATGTTTCTGACTTGCAGTTCAATACCAATCACCTATTTTAATCTCAGTTTAGTCTAAATCATTTTATGTTTCTCGCTCGCGGTTCAATCTCGATCATATAGTTTAATCTCGGCTCAGTCTAGATCATTTTATGTTTCTAACTCGCGGTTCAATTTCGATCACTTATTTTGATTTCGTCTCAGTCTAAATCATTTTATATTTCTGATACATGGTTCAAACCCGGTCACCTGTTTTGATCTCGACTCAATCCAAATCATTTTATAATTTTAACTCTTGGTTTAATCCTGATCACCTGTTTTGATTTTAGCTTAGTCTAGATCATTTCATATTTTTGACTCGTAGTTCAATCCTGATCACCTATGTTGATTTTGATTTAATCTAGATCATTTTATATTTCTTACTCGTAATTCAATCTTGGTCACATGTTTTGATATCGACTCAATTCAGATTATTTTATGTTTCTGACTTGCAATTCTATCTCGGTCACTTATTTTAATTTTGGCTCAGTACATATTATTTTAATTTCTTGTTTCGTAGTTCAATCTTGATGATACCTTTATCATTTTTAAAATTTTGACTTTCAAGGCCAGATGTAATGGTTGTCGATGTCTTTGCATCATTCTTGTTTCATAGAAGTGCATAAAAAGGGTTAATTGTAGACACCTATTTCCATCCAAGGTGCAATTGATTTGTCAATTCGAATTTCTTTTGGATCGTTAGACCTCAGAGGGGTTCATATTTGTGTTTTTGGATTTTTGTATTATTTCGTTTAGGTTTTGAGCCTGTATTTGTTGATTAGATACAGGCTCTAGTCTAACCCATATTGTATTATTATTATTATTATTATTATTATTATTATTATTATCTAGTTTATTTTTACTTTTAATTTCATTTTTCCTTTTCTATCTTTCTATCATTTACGTTTTAACAAGGTATTTAAGAAAATAAAATAGCAAGAAAAATCAACACAATTTTCTGAAATTAGGATCTATTTGTGTAAAGTTAGGAACCAAAATCGTCTGGAATTAAGGCCTCAAATCAGTTGCTCTAATCAAGTAGAATGAATCCCAAGATTCAAGCCTAAATTAAATCAATTTAAACCCTAGAATTTCTACTGGAACAAGCTATAAATTGGGTGCGAAAATCACATAAAAAGAGGGAAGGAAAAAAGAAAAAAAAAGGCTTTGGGTTTTTTGTTATTTTTTAGTTAGGTTTTGGGTTTTGTTTATGTTGTTTTTAAGTTGGATTTTTGGTTTTTTTTTGTTGTTTGGAATACCTAAAAAAGAATTTTTGAAAAAGTGGGTTTTGAAAAAATTTTGAAAAAATCTGGGTTTTAAGTTGAAGGTTTGAATATTTTGGTTAAATTTTTTAGTGAACTTTGAAGTTTTCGACCAAGTTCTAACCAGTTTTCCAAAAACTGACAACCAAACCTAGTTTTCGGTGGCTAGGTTTGAGATTTTTAAAGAGAAGTTAGAGTAAAAGAAATTTTAGAGAAAGAAAAGGCTAAAGAATTCTAAAAAAAAACTAAAAACCTTGACTTTTATACTAGCACCGAACGAAACCATTTTATTTAGTATAACCCACGTCTTAACCTGCGTGGATCCATGCATGACCAGCTTCTAAAATCGATCCGATCGCTGGTTTTTTTTATTATTTTGTTTTTCAATTACATTTTTATTTATTTTATTTTAATATATTTTCTTATTTATTTTCTATTTCATTTTACTTATTTTATTTGTTTAATTTATTATTATTATTAAGTATTCTACTTGTTTTTAAATTAAATGATTTTATTTTAAATACTTTCATAACTTTCATTTTAAAAAAGAATAAAAATAAAAAATATATAATAAAAAATATTTCTAAAAACGAATTCATGAATCTTACCAAATTATTGGAGATTTTTTCATGAATTTAAATTTTTATAAATTCTATTAAACTATTAGAGAATTTCATAAATTAATTGTACAAAAAATTATTATTAAAATACTTTGTGTTTTATCCTACCAAACTATTAAATGATTTACATATTAAAATTTATTAAAATATTAAAAGATTTAATATTTTTTCTAAAAAAAAAACAAATTTACAAAGAAATATCACTAAACTATTAGGATATCTGTATTAAAATAAATCTTAACAAACTATTGGAAGGTTTTTTGATTATTTATTTAACTAAAATTTAAATGAATTCGACGACGAAACCTCTTCAGAATGGGACACTAGTCTCAATAAATACTCTTGAGGTGAGAGAATTATCTTAAATTACTACCAAACTATTGGAGTAATTTTAATATCAATTTTTAATAGTAAATATTTTGGTAAATTATAAACATGTTTAAGACTTGAATAATTTAAAAGTAAATTGGTACTATCCTTTAATGGGCACTGTGAAGGTGCTATAACATTTTTCATGTATAACCGTACTCTTGAATCTGAAATTTAATTTTGTGGATCAAAATTTACTATTTAAAGATACCTAAGCTAATCTTGAGACTCTTATTTAACTAAGATAGATTCGATCAGATGATCAATCACACTTTAACAAAAAAATATTAGTGACAACTCATTTAATATATATATATGACGGTATGTTCACGGATTTATATATTATAATAGTAGAGTTTAGACCTGCATTAAAGGACACTGAATTGCATAACCTTAGGTTTATGGGGCCTTACTTTACATGAGAAAGTGGGAGGATAGAAAAAGCCTGGATTTATGAAACACTTGACAGGGTAGTGGCCATAAATTCATAGAGTGAGTTATTCCCAAACTACATGGTAAAACGCTTGACGTGCTCTGTATCAAATCATATCTCCATCTTGGTGGACACGAAGGGAACAAAGCCTAGCTGGCAGTGCACAGATAAGAGAAAAAAAAAAAAGGGCAATTTGAAGCTGTGTTGACGGTGGAACTAGAATGTATAACCATAATTGAAGAAAGTTGGGCAAAAGGGGAGGATAAGGTATTGTGGCATAAGGTGGAAGACACACTGGACAGGCTTAAAACATGAAGTAAAAGCAAATTCCATCACCTCAACACAAAAATTGAACAAACAATTGATGATTTAAGCAAAATACAAAAGCAGGGCATAAGTGGGAAAACTTTGGCAGAGGAAGTGGAATTGAGGGAAAGATTAAAACATCTGTTAGAGGAAGAAGAAATATTTTGGCAACAACAAGCAAGAACAAATTGGCCTCGGGAAGTGATAGGAACACAAGGATTTATCATGTACAGGCGGCACAAAGAAGACGTATAAACAGAATACATGGGGTGGAGGATAACTCTAGAGTGTGGCACGAAGGGGAACTGCAGGTATCTTAACAAGTAATGGGTTATTTCAAACAGCTGTTTAAAACTCAAGGCATAACAGAGCTAGAGGGAATTCTAGAGACAACAATATCACTATGTGTCACGGATGAAATTAATGAGTAGCTCTTGTTTGAATTTAAAGTGGAGGAAATCTATGTAGCTTGAAGCAGATACATCTCAGAAAGGCTCCAAGACCTGATGGTATGCCAGCTCTATTTTTCCAAAAATATTGGCAAATTTTAGGTTCAGATGTCACTGAATTTTATCTAAATATTTTGAATGAAGGGAGAGGATTGGAAGGTATTAATGACACACACATAGTCCTTATTCCCAAAATCAAAACTCCTAGAAGAATATCCTAGTATCGCCTCATTAGTTTATGCAATGTCTTATACCAAATAATAGCTAAGACATTAGCAAATATATTAAAACGGATATATCAAATTGTATTAGCGAGAATCGGAGTGATTGTCCTAGGTCGCCTGATCTCTGATAATGTTATTATTGCTTACGAGCTCTTACATGCTATGAAACTAAATAAAAAGGGTAGAGAAGGATGGTGTGCTCTCAAATTAGATATTAGCAAGGCTTACGATAGAGTAAAGTGGCCTTTCACATATGTTGTTATGGGAAAAATGGGCTTTGACGAAAAGTGGAGAATACTTATAATGAATTGCATTAAATCTGTTACTTACAATGCCAATGGGTTGGTGTTAGAAACAATCCACCCGAAGAAAGGGCTCAAGCAGAGGGATCCCCTTTTCCCATACCTATTTTTGGTATGCACAGTAGGTTTATCGGTGCTTCTTTCCAAGAAGCAAAGAGAGGGTTTACTACAAGGTGTATGGGCAAGTGTCCGAGGCCCAAAAATCACTCACTTATTCTTTGTAGATGTTAGTTTGTTGTTCTTTAAAGCAAACCAACAAGAAGGCAAGAAAATGAGAGACTTGCTAAGGATGTATGAAGGAGGTTCTGGGCAACAAATCAACTATAATTAATCTGGTTTATTTTTTAATAAAAACACCGGTGATAGGGTTAAGGAAATGATAAAGAATATTTTTAGAATACAAATCACAGCAAACCCGAAGAAATACTTTGAACTGCTAATGTTCATTGGGAGGGGAAAAAAGGGCATTGAATATTGGAGAATATGAAAAGGAAAATAAAACAATGGAATTACATATAGCTCTCTGAAGGGGGAAATAAGTTATTTGTTAAATTGGTGCTACAATCGATGTCCTCCTATGCAATGTCCTATTTCGTGTTCCCAAAAGGATTGAGCCATGACATCAATAGATCATTAGCAAGTTCTGGTGGTGACAAACTTTGGACAAAGAAGAATTAATAAACTGGAAATCATAGAAACAAATGTGCATGGCAAAGAAGGCTGGCGGCATGGGTTTTAGGGATATGAAGTGCTCCAACAAAGCTTTGTTCGCAAAAAACAAGGGTGGCGACTTTTACATAGTACCTCCTTATTAATGTATAGAGTCATCAAAGCCAAATATTTCCCAAAAACATCTTTCCTGGCGGCTGAGTTAGGGAATTCACCTTCATACACGGAGGAGTATTTGGATGGGAAAGGAGGTAATACAACTTGGGACTCGGTGGCTGGTGTGGAATGGAGAAAGTGTCAACGTATGGGCAGACAAATGGACACCAATGAGTCACAGTTTAGTCCTGAACCTAAGGAGGGCTATATCCCATCTGCAGAGAGAGTTTGCGACTTAATAAATAAGGATCGTACATGCTGTGATAAAGACAAATTGAGAGAATGCTTCTTGGAGGAATAGGCTACTGATACCATGGCCATCCCTATCAGCAGTTGAGGGCTACCAAATGCGCGGGTATGGCATTATACAAGATCTGGACACTACAGTGTACGAAGTGATTACCATCTATTGGTTTCAAAGGAAAACCCAACAACCCCACTACAGGGAGAAGGCGGGGTGATCGCAGGTAATGTCAGTACACTTATTTGGAGCAGACTATTGCAAATATCCATTCCGAGCAAGATTAAAATATTTGCATGGAGAATGGGGCATGAAATACTACCAGTGTATGAAAGATTGAAGTGCAGGAAAATAATTGATTATGCTACATGTCCAAGGTGCAAAATGCAGGATAAAACTGGAATGCATGCCATAAAAGGCTGCTCTTTCGTGAAGAATATATGGACACAAGCAGGTTATGGATGTGAACGGCAGGAATCCCAGGCGCAAAACATAAAGGAGTGGATATTCTTCCAGGTAAACAGCATGAATAAGGAAAAGCTTGGCAAAATCATTGTGATATGTTGAGCAATATAGTCGAACAGGAACGAAGCCATCAAGAATGGGGTGTTGAGACCAACCAAAAACATTAGACTTTGTTGACTGATACTTAAAACAAGTATACTTGTGCCCATGTAAAACATAGTCTTAGGACCACAAGGACAGTAGCCAGATGGAGTGCGCCCATGGGAGATTCAGTGAAAAGAAGCTTTGATGGAGCATTGGATAAACGAAAGAGGATAGGAGGCATCGGACTCATAGCCAAAAAAAACCGGGGAGAGGTGCTGGGAGCATTATCCGTGGTTATAAATGGGAACAAGATGCAGAAGTAATCGAGGGGATAGCAGCTACCAAGGCAGTTGAGTTTGCAGCTGGAATGGTATCGCAGAAAATTGTTTTGGAGGGAGATGCACTGGGGATCATCAGCCAGATCACACACCTACAAAAAGTTAACCTATCTTTGATCGGGAACTAGATGAAGGAAGTATATTTGGGATTAACCAGCTTTCTTAAATGGAAATGTATACATGCACAACTAGAAGCAAATTAGGCCTCACAGAAGTTAGCAAGGATCGCTGTGGAAACCATGGAAACCAGACAATGGTTAGATAAATGCCCAGTGGATAAATCAATGAAAGTGGCCTTATTTAAAAAAAAAAAAATTACAAGATGCCAAGAGCGTAATTGTCTTGATTTGATATTTCTTGTTCTGCACGTCCTGTGATTAATCTCTCTATTTATTTTTTGGCTTGCTCCAAATCTTTCATTTTCTAAAAGAAAATAAAAGATAAGCGACTAAGATATCCTCTATTCATGAGTGATAGGGCAGGATTATGAGATATATATCTATCAAACTTGCTAGAGGATAAGATTTGAGTGCACGCAAAGATATATTTAACCAACAATTAAGTACATTTTTAATAATTTTAAAATAATTATGTTGTGAATTAATCAATAAATATGAGAGTTAAATTTTTGATAAATACTAATAGTTTAATTTTTTTAAATTTACAAATGAAATTAAAAATTCTTGCATATTTATTTTTTTAATTCATTTTTTATTAATTTTTAATATAAATTATATATTCACAAATTAATTTTTTATTCTTAATATATTTTCAAAATATGTATCATTTTATTAATTTTACATGTTATATTTAAAAACTTCACAATAAATAATAATTTTTTTATGTAGCTGTTTAATACTACTAAGTCAAAATAAATGTCTGCATCCATCAAATTAATGTTCTTTTTGCTTTCGGCACCGGCTAAATCAAGACACGCATGGTTTCCCTCTACTTTTTTAATTATCTGATATTGAATTATTGATCATGTCGATAGAATTGGAAAATGAATGTGTAATTGTAAAATTAAAATAAATTTATCATATTTGTGACTTGGGGCTTTTGTTTTGTTTTTGTTTTTTTTTTTTTTTTAAGAAAATGGTAACAAAAGCATAATTATTAGAATCAGGTTAGACATTAAACCATTTAAAATTTCAAATTATCGAGTTAATGGTTTAACGGTTCAATCACCGAGTGGTCAATCATCAGTTTAATAAAATAATATTTTAAAAATATAAATATTTTAAAATTTTAAAATTTAAACTAAAGTTATAATTTAATAATTCAATTATAAAATTATAAATTTTAAGATATATGATAAACTACAAATTTTAAAATATAAAATTTATAAAATAATTAATTACTAGTTAGAAATGAAATTGTTTAACATTTTATTAAGATCATATTTTACACTTTAATAGTTAGAAATAATATTTATATTTGAATAAATATAATAAATAATAAGTAATAAATTATTATTATTTATATTTATTAAAATATAAATATTATTTATTAATATATAATAACTAATCTTTAAGTAATAAAAGAGAAATATCTATATATAAAATTAATAAAAAGGAAATATTTATATTTTTATGAAAATTAGTAAAAAGGAAATTAAAATCATTTTTATATTTTGTATATGAATGTGGATTTTTTTTTATTAATTTTACATATATGCGTTTTCTTTTATTATTTATTTTAGATCATGGTCAAATAATTAATCATTTTTATTAACATTTTTTAATTAATTTTATATATTATTATTTTTATAATTATTTTTAATTATAATATCAATTAATAAAATTTTTTGTTAAATCATTTTTTTTAAATCGCTTATTTTTATACATGTATAATTTTTTTTTTAAATATCATTATCCACATATTTCAAATATATGTCAACATATCATTAATATAAGGATCCAAAAGTTTTGATGATAGAAAATAAGAATTTGAAGTTTATTTAGATGAAATAGTAATATAAGAGTTTAGTTAGATTATTTTGAATATTTGAAAAAAAAATTTTATATTTTACCTAAACTTATTAACTGATATTGAACTAGTCCGATTCAAAAAAAATTATCAGATTTATCAATTTATTATGTAAAACTTCGATTAATAACAATTTAAAACGATTTAATTATAAAATTGATTTAATTATAAAATTGAATTGATTTCAATACTACTCATCAATTCATTCGATCGAATCAATACTTGAATCCGATTTGATAACTAAAAACAAAGGAGACAAACTCACAAATATTACAAAGCAAACGACTCAAACTGGAAAATCAATAATCCAAAGTACCTAGATTATGCCCCAGCGTTCAAGTAATTAATGACCATTAATCGGTTTATCAGGACCTTTTTCAGCCCTTCTTTGATTAATTTGATCACCTCTTAGCACCTGCATGCCGAATTTTATTAGTTTAAATTTTTTATTACATTTATCATTTTTAATTAAAATTTGTCAGATTTTGAATTTTTATTATTAAAATTAAAATCTAACACTATCAATTAATAATACAGACACATTTATAATTATTTGGACTTAAAAAGATAATTAATACACAATCTTTAAAATTTAATTTAATTCACAATAATTTTTAACAAACATTCAACAAATTTAAATTTTACATCTTAATATTTATATCATCTTCTTCATCAATAATATTTTCAATCATTTTATTGCTTCAAGATACCCTAAGAGGAGGGCAAACGTATTTACAACTTTATGCACTAAAAGTCCAATAAAAAAGAAACAAAGTAATGCTCCCTTTATATATATCAAACTAAAAGAAACTTAATTAGAGTAAGGCAGAAAACACCTAGGATCTTTTCGGGCGGAGGTGGGTCTAAAATCTAATCTATCATCTCCCGCTGTATGAAGTGCCTTGAAGAACATCGAAAATGGACCACTCCATTTCAACTGCCTTTTGCATTTATGTGAAACTGCACGTTTGGTTAGGACAAATCTTTCCTACAATTCACTCTCAGAAACTAGCCTGTAGCTAGCTAGTGCTCATACTCTTTTTCAGAATAGAGTGGGTCATGAGCTTGACTGCTTGGCGCCGCTGGCTCTCCAAATTTCCCAGCGGCTAACCATTTCCTCTCGTCGATGAGTTACAAGGGCCAATGGGCTTAACGCGAGATAATAGTGTCATGCCCATATATATACAAAGATAAGATGACTTCCACGAAGGTCAGTTCTCTTTCTTTACTTTTATTTCACTCTTTCATTTACTTAATCTCTGTACTAATCTATAAAAAAACTGAATTGGGCATCGAAATATGTCAAAAGAAAAACCAACTTTGTATACCTTTGATCATCTTTATCTTGAAAGTCCTTTACAATAAACAATCACGACAAATTTGAACCTCAACTAGGAAGTTTCTTTGAGTAGAGGGCCATGGAAGAGGGAAATCCTCCAGATTATGTGGTGTCACCCCATGTGCCATGATATTGAAAGAAAAGCTGCTGTCTTGTTCATTTTTAGTAAGAAGGAGAGTGCAAAAGACCTGTGAAAACCACTTGTTTTGCTTTCAAAGTCGAAGCATTTTCTTCAAAAACAATGCGTGCAGTTTAAAATCCCACAATTAAATCCTTTGTCCTTAAGCCATAAACAGTAGCTCAACCCTCCTTGCTTTAACTACCTAAAAACAAATAAAATTTTCATGAGTTTTTGTTATAGCACCGATCATTCTCTTCTCTCTTGCTGATTAATTTCTTTACTTATTATATGGGTTTTGTTTCATTTTTTTTTTTATCTTTTCAATGAAAATAATACTTGAAAAAAAAAAAAAAAAACCCACTCTAGTTCAGTCATTAACTCATTATTATTGTTTCTAAATTATATTAAATTAACGACAAAAGTACCTGATTAGTTCGATTGCCGACTTTATGAAAAAAGATCCAAGCTGAGCCAACCTATTAACTAATAATTAGATAAATTAATTTTTTACCTTTGATATGCAAAAATTTCTAGTACAAGTTTTTAAATTGATTGAATTATTATTTTGATAATGAGAATAAAATTTTTATATAAATATAATTAATTTTTCAATCTTCATTCTTGATAAATATGGTAATTAAATTGTGAAAAAAATTCATTAGAAACATTTTTTTTAAGTATGATAAAAAGAGATTTTCATCGGTTGTAACATCATTTTATTTTAAGTGAAGCTTTAGAAGTTCAATCATTTTCAACACTTATGATTTAACGACCCACCACACAACTAAAAGGGCTTAAAACGATATAACAATAGTGTGGCTCATTGAACAATCAAATAATAAGGGGAAAATTAGGCAGCAATTAGTGTTAACGAGTGATAATTAGTAGTACTATAATAGCATGTGTTAAAACGAAAGAAAGAGATGAGGGGAAATAAAGAGGGGAAAGAAAAGCAAATTGAACTTTGCTTTCTATGTGTCGTTGGATGCCACATGCAAAAACGTCAACTCCGTCCACTCGAATCATACCGTACAAGCGTGCAGTTTTTGATATGACTGAAGAGTAAGCCCATAATCCAAAGCTTGATTGCCTTGTCTGCATTATGGCTTTGAGAATAAAGGCCGACCAGCCCAGATTTTATTTTTATGCTTCTGTGTATTCTCTTCCAGTACTAGTACTATTTTTTGGATTATTATTCAAAACTTTAATGCTTCTTTTGATATCCCAACGTAAAGTTCAATTATTGGTGTATTTTGTGGATTGATGTTATTGAGTTGATACAAATGGTATAGTTTGTGTGTGTGGTTATATATATATGATTTAGATTTGATTAATGTTGGTAGTATTTTTTTCATTCTAAATTATTTGAGTGTTATTAATTTTTACAAAATTTAAAAATAATTTTAATATATTTAATATTAAAATTAAAATTTTATGATTTTCAATATCAAAAAATTAAGAAAATATAAAATATAAGAGTTTTAAATGTTAAAAATATAATTTTGATACATTCCAAAAAAATAACAAAAAAATAATATTGAAAGAATAATTTTTTAACTACTTGTAAATTTAATTAAATTTTCACTCAAATTTGTGACATCTCTTAATTTTGAAATGAAATAATTTATATTCACTTAAATTTTTTCAATCAAACAAAAATTAGTGATGAATTTTTACCTGCACATTTAAACTTAAATTCTTTATTTTCAATATAAAAAGGAAAATGTTTCACTTGAATCCCAAAAAGACCTTTAATGATTTGGTTAATACCATTTAACAATGGATCAATTGTCTTATTTAAAGAGATATCAAATATAAACAACTCCCAATTTAGGCATAAGAGCAAGTTATTTTAGTCGGTGCTCAAAATTAAGTACTTTCCTAACATGATATTGAGCTGGTAGTTTGATTTTTATGAAATTATGCTTTTTGTTATAGTAGTTTACTTTAATATTTATTAGTTTAGTAACTTTTTTTTGTTAAGTGGATCAATGATCTATTTACAACACTATAAAAATTTTAATGTAGAGGATCCATAATACTGTGATAATTGCAGAGCATACTAACTTGTGTCACTATAAATCATGATATAAAGGTAAAGAATTACTTTTAAGACTAAGACGAGAATGGAAAAAAATAGTCAAAGGAGATGAAGTTTAGAAACATATACTTAGTATTTCATAATAAAGGATTTTACATTGAAACTAGATCTGGTTTTACAAGAAAGGAGTTACAAGCTTATATAGAAAAGGAAAAGTAAATGAATAGAACATTACATGACCTAAGGGGTTCATGACTATGACATAAAGTAATACAATATAATAATAAGGTAACTTTAATAAAATAGTTATAATAAATAGAGAATCAAGTTCTTTTTTTTTTATTAAAGTGTTTTAAATAAAGTTGACATAACTTTGACATAAAGTAGATATGATATAAAGCTGGCATTTGACATCTTGATACAAAGTTGACATGATGTTGACATGACACAAAGTTGACTTAAAGTGGAGTCATTTGTCTTAGAGTTGATACAAAAGGAGTTTGGACACTTGCACACTGAACAAAATTGAATATATAATTATACATATCTTGGACTGAAACAAGAAAGATAACAGAGAATATTCATTCTTTAAATCGATCATAAAACTGACTAGATAAATGTTGATCAATCTAATTAAATAGTTTTTCTTCAAATTTTTTTAGATCTTTTTTCTAGGGTTTCAGCCATTGATCATAAAGCATTAATTCAAATATTTCTTTTATCCATGTGATGTCTTTTGGATCTTGCCAATATGGATTCACAAGAAGTTGCATCAATTCTGCAAAACTCAAGAAATCAAAATTCACAAGTCTTTATGACAAATCACTCCACCAATTTGTCTAAGAAGGTGTTGGAATCCATTTATCAAGATGACTAGCAAATCTTAGATGTATTATGGGAGGTTTCACCACCATGAGTTTTTTTTTTTTAAGGGAGGCAATTCTTCAAGAATATTAGAAATTTGTTAATTTTGTAGAGTCTTTTAAGTAAGAGTGGAAATTCTTCATGGTATAGGAACAATCCTTGTATAAAGAGTAAGGGTTACAGGTATAAATATCTAAATATGCCTTAAAATGATTATACCATCATCATTTATTTGGCATGGTCTGTGAAACATAAAAATGACATGATAATATGAAGAAATATATTTGATTTGTATGGTGCATTGGAGCCATTGGTGAAGAAGCTTAAACTACTCAAAGAAAATCTTGAGTTATGGTTGACCTGGGAGCCTATGAGAGATTTTTTTTTACTCCAATGAAAAAGTTCACAATGGAAATTAAACATATTAAATTCAATGACAATAGTGTAAACTTCATAAAAGTACCATAAAAGGATAAAGGCTTTTTTGTATAAGTGGTCTAAGTGAGGTATTTTAAACAACTGAAGAAAATGGTGTTATAGGTGTAGGCCAATTGGTATAAGTCCATGATCAACATGAGCTCATATGAGAATAGGTTGAAATTTGTAAATGAGTTATTTTGCTCTACTGTCAAATGTCTTTTTTATAATTATTTGCTGGTTATATAGAGGAAGGTTTCTCACCTCGATGTCTAAAATGAAAAATGAAGGTTATGAGGATGATAAGGGATTCATCATTGTAATGATTGGATTGACCTTTGAAGTATGAAGAAGAGGTTTGGATAACATATCTATGAGAACATTATCTTTTCCTTTTATATGCTTCGTGGTAAAAGAATACTTCAAAAATTATTATGAAAGTTTTAGCAACTGTGCATTTGGCATCTTTTTTTTCTTGAAATTCTTATTTTGATCAAACATAGACATGTCAAGTTTCACAAAGAAAGGATAACCAATGAGGTGAAATTCAAATATTTGAATTTCATACTTTACTTAAATCTCTTTTAATGTAGAGTGATAATAGATTTTTGAATATTTAAATTTGTCATTTTTGAACCTATATATCTATCTTTTTTCATCTTTCTCTTTAAGGAGAATCATGGATTAAAATTTGTCACTTACATTAGCTTGTAAGATTTTTTTTATCATATGAGGAATATTTATAGCTGAAATAGAATTTGACTTGACCTTAAGCATCTTTACTGCATATGTCTATTTTTGAAACCATCAAAAGGCTATTTTTTTAGCATTTGTCTGAAAAGATGAGCTATTTAAGAGATACTTTAAAGAAATTCATTTATGTAGTTTACTATCCCAAAGAATTGCTAAATTTGTCTCTTCAAAATATTATCATTTGGGAAGTTTTCAAGTGCTTGTGCAATATGGAGTTACACAATGTATTGTTTATCTTTAAAATGCATGTTTAGAAAATTTTTGTTGTACCAATAATCATATTTTTTTACAGCATTATTCTATATTGTTGCATAATCTTTTGAAACTTATCAAGTAACTGTGCATGAGTTGTCATATCCGAAGAAAAGATGAGGATATAATTAATGTAAATGAGTGCATTTTCAAGGATTAAAGCGAATATTTTTATCACTGCTTTTTTAAATAATGAGGGAATTACTTTTAGATCAAAAGATAAAATTATCCATTGAAAATGATGTTGAAGGATATAAAACATGTTTTGTATCTGTCCTGTAGATGTATACCTAGTTACTAAAATCTTATCTTGAGATCAAACTTTGAGAGTGCATTTGCCTATGCCATATTTGCGAACAATAATTTCCTGTTGGGAATAAAAACTTATCATTTGCAATGAAAAAATTAAGAGGCTTGTAACTGATAACCAATTTTAATTTTTTTCAAACTTGTTATGATCTTTTGTTCACATAGAATGTTTCACATACCTACGATGAAGAAGTTTATTCAATTAAACCTTGAATTTAGAGTTATGAACATTCTTTAATGGCTAACTTGAAGTGAGCTGGATTTATGCCTGAATGACTAGCTTTTGTAAGATTAACATCTTCATTTTTCTTGAAAGAAAAGGTAATGAAGAATTTAGGATTTTGTTATAATGAATGCTTACACTTTTGAAGAAATATTGAGTAAGAGTTTGCACATGAAATCTAGATTATCTTTTGCTTGATTTCCTAAAACAAATCTATTTAGACTGTTATGTTGAAGAGGTTGGGAATGTGTTTACAAGGTTAAAAATAACTTTCAAATTTGATACCTTTTTCACTGAGCTTTAAACCTTATATATTGGTAATAACATTAAAGGCAATAACTAAGTCTTTTTGTGGACTTGTTAATCCTAAAATTCTTTAGGTTATTTAACAACCTGAGAATATCTAGAGGGTTACAAGTTTGCTAATAAAATTGTAGATAAAACATTTTCAACATAAGTTTTGAAAAATGTTTTTTTTTTTCTTTTCCAAAGGGATTTAGATAGAATAATGGGGTTGGCTATGATTTGAGCTACACTAATGTCAAAAAAAGCAGTAACTTTAATGGAAGAAGAGTGTTTATGGGTGAAGATATGAACTGGGGTTAAAGATATTTATAGAGGCTGAATGGTTTGGATTCTTTGGAGCTCTTGGATGGACATATACTCGAAACATTGATCATCAACATCTAAGTAGTCATTCGAATCTATTCTGAGTTGTCATCATCATATTACTTGATCATAAATAGTGATTAAAGAGTTTGTTCATCATTAAGAGAAAATATTAATTCTAGATCATCATCCGAGAAATTAATACATGAGATATTTATAATATCTTATATTATCTTAAAGGACTTCTTATCAGACTTTGGGCAATTCATTGCAAAATGTCTTGGTTTTAGCAAAGAAAATATTTGTTAACTTTTTTCTTTAGGTCTTTTTTCTTTTTGTCGAACTTGAATCTTTGAAATCTTTTGGACTTTATAAAGAGTTTCTTATGTCTAAAAATATTGGAGTTTCTGAGGTATCTAGACATATTAACTATCTAAAATGTTTCTATTTCTTTTAATGACAAAGATATAAAGAGTCTTTGAAATAATATTTAATCTACAAACTAGCTAAAAAATAAGAACATGGTTTATCCATTTTTTTAGAGTTGCTCACGAAGTTTGCAGTGTACTTGTGTTTCTTGTAAATTTTGTCAAGAACTCTTATAATAACCTAAATGTCACCAAAGTTCATGCTTTTCAAATCAAAAGATTTAAGATTAAGCTGAATCATTATCCGTTGGGCAAGTTTTTCTAGAACTGAATTAAGAAAAACTTGTTTTAGATTAACATCATCAAATCCACCATGAAGATAAAAGTACTAAAAAAATTGTTAATAGTGTCAGTTAAGATCATTTAGATGGAGCGAGCAGCATTTTAACTCAAAAAATTACTCTCTAATTTGGTTCATTAAATGAGCTTTTTAGCCATAAAATATTATTGAAAATTGAGATATAGCTTATGTGACTGTACCATATTAGAAAAATTATAACTGCATGTATTCACCAATATTATTCCAAAAGTTTTTAAGGGTTCTAACCAATCTTGAAACAAATCTGATTAAAACCATCTGTATTATGATGTTAGGATTAAAATTCAATTCAACTAGTCCCTATACTAAGAATTTTTGAAATTTTGAGTGTTATTTCGATGGAATAATATCATCAATTATGAACATTAAAAATCTCGATAAGGATAAGGAGCTATGAGCTTGAGAAAGAGGAAAATGAGGTTATTGATCACTATCCATTGATTCTAAGTTGTGAACTTCTGAATTGTCATATGAAACTTCAACTATTGGTTTTGTCATAATGATCTAAAGAGAGGTTCAATAGTATATGTCTCAACTATGTCGTTTAAAAATATTTCATTAGAATCATTTACAAAGGGCTCTAATGTATCCATGGTAAGGAATATATATTTGATTAAAAACTGAGAAATATTTTCTTGTGCCATTTGCTTAAGCATGTTAGTAAGAACATTCTATGTTGGAGAAATCATTAGCTAGGAAGGAGGTTTAGGTGAAGCATAAAAGGAGTTTTTAAGAGTTTGGTCAAGAATGGGGTTTGAAAAGGTTGCAATTGTGGTTGTGGCTATCTTTGGGGGTGAAGGAAATAAGTGTTTGTTGTCTTTTTGGGTTTCTATTCCATTGGCTATTTTTCTCTAAATCTATTTATCCAATTTTTTTAGTAATGCCAAAGAAAGGTTATTTTAAGGAAGAGTGTAGAATGATTATTCTAAAATGGATATGAAGAATGGTTTTACCTGAGGGTATAAAGTTATGGTTGTGGATGAAGGTGTGAACATTGGTATGCTTAGTTTAGGTTGGTATTGGAATGGGGTGAAGAAAAGTTTTGAAAATAGAAGTGAGATATATACTTGGTAAAGAGTATCATACATTCCAGTATTCATTAGGGCAAAGATATTTAAACTTGAGGCATGTTGTTGTTAGAGTTTCTGATGGAGTTGATTCTAGAGATCTACAAGTTAAATCTTGAGACTTTTTATTTCTTTTTCTTTTTCAACAAAAGCATAAGTATAACTATTGTTGCTTTTATCCAATTGTTTGATTCTTAATCTACAATAATCATTCTTGCCTAGATGCCAAGAATAATATTTTGGAGATTGACGAGATTCTGGTCAAAATGTTGGTTAACTTTATCTAACTTGTTCCTTATCCTATACAGGGTTGCATTCTAAAGAATAAAGTGTTTTGTTTTCCAATTTAAGACTACTTTTGCTTGAGAAATTCTTTTTTGGTTTCTATATTCATCGTTGTCAATAGGGTTTAAGATTTTTAAGGTGTGTTTGTACTGATCTTTTGTGAATTCCTAAAAATGAAAGAATTTTATATCATAAGAATAAGAAATTAGCTACATCATGTAAATTTGAAGAAGAGATTGAAAGTTTTATGGCTGAAAAACATCTAGAACAACATTGTTAACTTGTTATTTATAGCTTTTCTAGAGTTTAGCCATTTTTGCTTTTTCTTTAGTAATGTAAGTGAAACTAGCAACATGCCATTGTAAGGATTTTCTTGGTTGGGGTTTTGGCTTTTTAGGTGTTTGGTTTGAACAATTTGGCTAACGGATGTCTAGTTTCTTGTGTTTGAGATAAATGATATAATAATCAAACTTTCTTGAGGGTTTACCAAGGAGATCTATTTTAGGGTCTCCATTTTCAAATCTTTCTTTCAACTTTTATTGGGAGGATTTGCATCTTGATTTTCTTTCATTGTCATCAAAGAAATTTCTACATATTTATTTTATGGCACATTTACAACTGCAATCAATATCCCAATAACAATGCCTTTCTAGAAATTTGTATGCATATATAAGTAATTCATTAGGCATGAAGTGTATAATAGCTATATTTGGCTTTGGTTAACATGACTATATCATGAATTGTGTAGGAAAGACAGAGGTTGGAGTAGGGTTTTTTTTTTTTTTTTTTTTGCTTGTTGTGGTCAAATTTGATTGTGATAGTATCATATAAGTTTATGGTGTAGAAAGGATTAAAGTGTTGAATAGGTTCATTCTAGTTCCAAAGTTTTTGATAATTTGTTATCCATGACTGAGGAAGTTAGGCAACAAGTTCTTCATTTAAGATCTATTTTGGAATGTGAATGCATATAAGGTTCTTTTCAGTAGCTTTTAGCTTTACAAAAACTACATCACCAGTGTTAGGCAAAAAAAAGTTTATGGCATGATCTTTAATTCTATAAGCCATCTAGTAGTAAAGAGCTATCTGGAATCCTTTCATCTGGATTTCAATAATCTGAACTTGAACTTTTAAAGCATCTAGAAGAGTTGGATCATGTTGAAACATGTTGTAGTTGGGAAACACTGTGAAGAAAAGAGTTTTCACATTAAGAGTCATCTTAACTATACCTAGTATACATGCTTGTAATCTTTCAACCTTGTATCCTATAAAGCCATCCTAGTATAAATGGAAATACCATTTTGCCAATGCAAGCTTAATGCTATTCAGATAGCACCAAAATGGATGTATATGTATCTTTACTCTATCCATTGCTTTGAAAATTCTGAAGATATTTGAAAAGTAGCAAAGTTCTCTTGAGATCCTGCTGAAAAAATGCACTGACCAAATTCGGAAGCTTGAATTTTTTTTGGAGCTTCAAATTTTTGTTTGAGAAAGTTTTTATGGATATAACTAAAGAAGTAAGAGATTTAGAGAAAGTATTGTAAGGACTTACAATTGAAAGTTCTGTTTATTGGATTTTTTTGTTTTCTAGGATATAATTAATTTCATAAAGGAAATCTAACATAAAATAAGAGAATTTTCTAAGTATAGGAGAAGGTAAAGAAAAATAAGATTTAGAAGTTGAAGGGAATGATTCATAACTTGTGTTTAACATATCCATGATAGAGAAGTTTTTGACTATCCAATTTCATCCAATCTAGTAATAGACTAGTTTCTCATCTCTATGTACCTCAAAAAAGTTAAAGCTTTGATACCATTTAACAATGGATAGCTCATTTAGTTGGTATCAGTGCTTCAACCTCTTATAGTTATATAGAGTTAAGTAACTAATCTATTATTAAATTAGGTGGAATTGGACAACCAAAACTTATTTCTTATGAATATGACAAATACTAATGATTAAGAAGCTTCATCCTCTAGATATTCTTTTTCTTTACCTTCTCTTTTATTTAAAAAATCCTCTTCTTTTAGATTAGATTTACTTTATGAAATTAATTATATCTTAGAAAACAAGAAAATCTACGAAATAACTTCCTTTTGTAAATTTTTACAATACTTTTTCTAGATCTCCTACTTCTTTAGTTAGATCCATAAAAACATTTCTAAAAAAAATCTCAAGTTTCAAAAAAATATGTTCAAGCTTTCAAGTTTGATTAGTGCATTCTCTCAGCCAGATCTTAAGAGCACTTTGTTACTCTTCAAATTGCCTCAAAATTTTTAAAACAGTAGATAGAACAAGGATACACAAGTATCCACTTTGGTGCTATAAGAATAGCATTAAACTTTTATAGGCAAAATGGTATTCCTATTTGTCCAAGATGATTTTATTGGATACAATGTTTAAAGACTATAAGTATGCAATACTTGGCATAGTTAAGATGACTCTCAATGTAAAAACTATTTTCTTCATAGTATTTGTTAACTACAACATGTCTCTACATAATCCAAATTTCTTATATGCTTTAAAAGTTATAAGTTTAGATTGTTGGAACCTAGAGGAAAAGATTTCAGGTAACTCTTCATTACCAAATGGCTTATAAAATCTAAGATCATGCCATAAACCTTTTTTTACCTAACATTAATGATATAGTCTTTGTAAAGTTAGAAGTTGTTGACAAGAATCCTATATGCATCCACATTCCAAAACAGAGTTCAAATGAAGAATTTGCTGCTCTACTTCCTCAGTTATGGACAATAAATTATTAATAGCTTTAGAATCAAATGAACCCATCCAACACTTTGATCTTTCCTATACTACAAACCTAAATATACTATCACAATCAAATTTGACCACCATAAGAAAAAAAAACTCTACTCCAACCTCTATTTTTCCTATATAGTTCATGATATAACCATGTCAACTAGAGCTAAAAGTAATTGTTACACACTTTAAGCCTGATGGATTATCTATATATGCATACAAATCTTCAAAACGACATTGATATTGGGACATTGATTTTAGTTATAAAAGATGATAGAAAAAAAGATATAGAAATTTCTTTGATGATGATGATGAAAGAAAACCAAGACATAAATCCTCCTAGTAAAAGTTGAAAGAAAGATTTAAAAATGGAGACCTTGAAGTAGATCTCCTTGGTAAACCTTCGAGAAAGTTTGATTATTATGCCATTTATCCTAAACATAAGTCAGACATTAAGGGTGTAATCAATCGAGTTTGAGCCGATACAAATTAAGCTCGAGCTTAAGCTCGATTCAAAGTTTGAGGCTTGAAACTCAGCTTGAACTCGATCGAATTTTATTTTTCTAGCTTAACTCGAGATAAATTTTGAGCTTGACTCGAGATAGATTTCGAGCTACTCGAGTTTGTTTATTAGGCTCGATTAATGTATAAAAATAAGCTCAATTCTTATATTTGATAAAAACTCGATTATTTATGCTCGAGTTCGAGCATGAGTTCAACATATTTTATTAATCAAAATAATAAAAAATATTTAAATATAAAAGCTCAATTAGGTTCACAAACTACTCAAGCTGGATATAAGAATGCTCAAACTCAACTCGATCGATGAGTTAAGTTACTCAAGTATGAGCTCAATTTGATAATAATCAAGTCAAATTCGAGTTTTATTCGAATCAAATCCGAATAGCTTATGAGTACTAATGTATCATTTACACCCCTATCAGACATCCATCGATAAAATTGTTCAAACCGAATACCTAAAAAGTCATAACCCCAACCAAGAAAACTCTTAACTTGGTATGCTGCTACTCTTACTTACATTGTTCAAAAAAAAGTAGAAAAGGCTAAGCTGAACAACAAATCAATAATGTTGTTTTAGATGTCTCTCATCAGCAAAAAAAAAATCAACCAAAGAAAACTCAGCCAAAAAACAAACAACCTCTTCCTCAGCTTTGCATAATGCAACCAACTCATATTCTTATGATGCAAAATTTCCTCATCTCTAAGAATTCATAAAAGATCAATACAAGTACACCCAAAAAATACCAAACCTATGGAAATAAAAAAAAAATTTCTTAAGTAGAAGCAATCTTGAATTAGCAAACGAAAAACTTTTCTTCAGAATGTAACCTACATAGGATAGAGAATAAATTAGACTAAGTGAATCGATATTTTGATCAAAATCTCGTCAATTTTTAAAAATTATTCTTGATATCCAAGTAAGAATGATTTTGTTTGAAAGCAACAATGGTTACACTTATACTTTTGTTGAAAAAGAAAAATAAATAAAAAATCTTAAGATTCAACTTGTAGATCTCTAGAATCAACTTATTCAGAAACTCTAACAATAACAAACCTCAAGTATTCTTGCTTTTGTTAACACAAGAATGCATGATACTTCTTACTATGCATACACCTCACTTTTACCTACTTCTTACCAAGCATACACCCTACCCTTAACTCCAAAACCTTTCTTCACCCCATTCTAATACTAACCTAAATCAAGCACACCAATGTTCACACCTCCATCCATAACCAGAACCTTATCTTTAGATAAAACCATTATTCACACCTTTCTCAAAACAACCATTCTATACTCCTCAAACAGAACAACCTCTATTTGAAACTACAAAAAAATGGATAAATAGATTTAGAGAAAAACAACCAATTGAACAGAAACCCAAAATAACAATAGAATAATCACTTTCTCAACCCCTAAAGTTAAAAACAACCACAATTATAGTTGCAACCTCTTTTACCCCCATTTCTAAAACCATACTTAATGATTCTTCTAAACCTCTTTCCCATCTAATGATTTTTTCCATACTAAATATCTTTCCCAACATGCTCAAGCAAATGGCACCAAAAAATCTTTTTTAGTTTTCAATTGAAGATATATTTCCTACTAGAGATGTATCAGATTCTTTTATGATGGATTCTGATGAAGCATTTCAATTGATACAGTTGAGATAGATACTGCTGAAGACCTCTCATAGATCTTAATGACAAAATCAATAGTTAAAGTTTTAGATACAATCTAGAAGTTCACAACCCAAAACCAATGGATAGTGATCAACAACCTTCTCCTCTTTCTCAAGCTTATAGCTTCTTATCTTTATTCAGATTCTTAATGTTCACAATTGATGACATTTTTCCATTAAATGGCACTCAAGATTATAAGAATTTCTAGCATAGGAATTTCAATCCCAATATTATAATGCTTCATTTATGGTAGGAATCAAATTTCAATGGTTTTAATTAGATTTGTTTCAAGATTGATTAGAACCCTTAAAAACTTTTAAGATAATATTGATGAATACAGACAGTTATAGTTTCTTCAATGCCCTACAATTATAGAAGTTGTATATCAATTTTTAGCAATATTTTATGGCCAAGAAACATATTGAATGGATAAGATTAAAAAGTAATTTTTCAAGTTAAAATGATATTTGTTTTATCCAATAATTTTTTTTAGTACTTTTATCTTCTTTATGGTTTCGATGATGTTAATTTGAAACAAACTTTTCTCAATTCAGTTCCAAAAAAACTTGCCTAATAGACAAGGACTTAGCCTAATCTCAAATCCCTTAATTTGAAAAGCATGAACCTTGGTGACATTTAAAATGTTATGATGAGAGCTTCTGATAATATTTGTAAAGAGCACAAGTAAATTGCAAACTTGGTTAACAACTCTAAGAAAATGACAAATTATGTTCTTGTTCTTTAGCTAGTTCACAAATCAAGTGTTCTTTTAAAAACTCTTTTTGTCTTTGTCATCTGAAGAAATAGAAACATTTCAAAAAGTTTAATGTGTCAAAACGCCTTTGAAACTCTAATTTTTTCAAACACAAGAAACTCTTTAGAAAGTTTAAAATTTTCAAATATTCAAGTTTGACAAAAAGAAAAGAAACCTGAAGAAAAAAGGCAACAAATGCTTTCTTTATGGAAAACTAGGACATTTTACAAAGAACTACCCAAAGTTTAATAAAAAATCTTTTAAGATGATACAAGATATTGCAAATATCTTAGGTATTAATATCTCATATAATGATCTTGAATCAATATTCTCTCTTAATGATGAACAAACACCTTAGTCATTGTTTATGACCAAGCAATATGATAATAATAGTTCAGACGCAAATTTGGATGACTACTTAAATGATAATGATCAATATTTTGAGTATATGTGCATTCAAAAACTTCAAATAATCCAAACTATTCAAACCCCATAGACATCTTTGGCCTCAGTTTAGATCTTCACCTATAAACACTTCTCTTATTAGAGTGACTGCTCTCTTTGACACTAATGCAACTCAAACCAAAACCAACCCCATTATCCTACTAAAATCCCTTTGGTAAAGATAAAAAACTTTCTTCAAAACTACTAATGAAAATATTTTCTTTATAGATTTTATCAGCAAACATATTATCATTGAAATATTTTCAGCTTGTCAAATAATCTAAAAAATTATAGGATCACCATTTACCTAAAAGACCTAATTATTGGTTTTGATGTTATTACCAATATATAAGGTTTAAAACTTAATGAAAAAGTATCAAATTTGAAAGTTATTTTTGACCTTAGAAACACCTTCCAAGTCTCTTCACATGACAATCCAAAAAAATTTGTTCCAAGAAATCAAGCAAAAGATAGTCCATATCTCATGTGCAAACTCTTACTCATAATTCCTTCAAAAATGCAAGAATCCATTATGATAAAACCCTGAATTTTTTATTACCCTTCTTTCCAAAAAGAATGAAGATGTCAATCCTATAAAAGCTAGTCATTCAGGTATGAATCCAAGTTACCTCAAGCTAGTCATTGAAGAATGTTTGCAACTTCAAGCTCTAGGTTTAATTGAACTAACTTTTTCACCGTAGACATGTGAAACATTTTATGTAAATAAAATACTAGAACAAGTTCTAGGAAAGTTAAGATTGGTTATCAATTACACGCCTCTTAATTTTTTTCTTGCAAATAATAAGTTTCCTCTTCCCAATAGAAAATTATTATTCGTAAATTTGGCATAGGCAAAAGTATGCTCAAAGTTTGATTTCAAGATAAGATCTTGGTAGCTAGGTATACATCCATAGGATAGATACAAAATAGCATTTTACATCCCTTAGCATCATTTTTAGTAAATAGTTTTACCTCATTTTCAGTAAATAGTTTTACCCCTTAGTCTGAAAGTAACTTCATCATTATTTCAAAAAGTGATGATAAAAATATTTGCTTATATCCTTGAAAGTGCACTCATTTACATTAATGATATCTTCTTATTTTCTCCAAATATGATAATTCATGCACAATTACTTGACAAGTTTCAGATGATTGTGTAACTATATGAAATAATGCTATTAGAAAAAAAGATGATTATTAGTGCAACAAAAATTGATTTTCTCAGTATGCATTTAAAAGATGGATGGTACATTACACAACCCTATATTGCACAGGCACTTGAAAACTTTTTAGATGATAATTTTTTGAAGAGATAGATTTAACAATTCCTTGGGATAGAAAACTACATGAATAAATTTCTTCCAGATCCTGCTCATATAACTCATCTTTTAGACAAATGTTAAAGAAATAACCTTTTAGATGGTCTTAGAAACAAACACATGCAATAATGATGCTTGAGGTCAAGTCAAAGTCTATTCTAACCTTGAAGATTCCCTTAAATGGCAAAACAATCTTACAGACTAAAGCCTTTTAATAAATGATGAATTTTAAGAAAAAGTAGATGCCAAATGCACAATTGCTAAAACTTTTACAATGATTTTTGAAGTATTCCTTCATTACAAAGCATATAAAATAAAAAGATAATGTTTTTATCTAAACCTTCTTCTCATACTTTGAAAATCATTCCAATCATTGTAATGATGAATCTTTCACCATCCGTCTAGCCTTCATCTTCAATCTCAAACATCCAAGTGAAAATTCTCTTTTTAAATATCCAACAAATAATAAAAGACTTTTGACAATAAAGTAAAAGAACTCATTTACAATATTCAACTTGTTCTTATATGAGCTTATGCTGACCACGAACTTAAACCAATTGGCCTATATCTACAACACCTTTTTCTCCACTTATTTTAAATACCTTACCTGGATCGCCTATACAAAGAAGTCGTTATCCTTTTATGGTACCTTTGTCAAGTTTACACCATTGTCATTGAATTTAATGTGTCAAATCTCCATTATGAACTCTTTCAGTTAAGCAAAAAAATCTCCCATAAGTTTTTAGGTCAACCACAACTCAAGATTTTTGAGTGGTTTAAGCCTCTACTCTAATAATTCCAATGCACCACACAGATTAAACATATTTCTTCATGTTATTATGTCATTTTAATATTTCACAAATCATGCCAGATGAATGATGATAGTACAATCAACTTTAAGGCATATTCAGATATTTAATTCCTTTAACCTTTACTCTCTATATAAAGGATTGTTATTATATCATGAAAAATTTTTACTCTTACTTAAAAGGCTTTGCAAAATCAACAAAGAACACATTCCTAAGATTATGAGGAATTGCCTCCCTTAAAAAAAAAAAACCATGGTGGTGGTACCTCCATAATACATCTAAAAATTGCATAGTCATCTTGATAAGTGGATCTCAACACTTCTTTGGACAAATTGGTGGAGTGATTTGTCACAAAGACTCATAAATTTTAATCTTTTAGGTTTTATAGAGCTGATGCAACTTCTTGTGAATCCATATTGGCAAGATTCAAAAGACATCACATAAATAAAAGAAAGATTTGAATTAAAGCTTTATTACCAAGAAAGGTTGAAACCTCAAAAAAAAGATCCAAAAAAAATTAAACAAGAACTATTTGACTGGGTTAATCAGCACTTGTCCAGTCAATTCCATGACCAATTCGAAGAATGAAGATTTCATGTTATCTTACTTACTCCATTCTAAGTTATGTATAATTATGTGTGTAACTTTGTTTATTTTGTTCAGTGTGCATGCATTCAAGCATTAAAACTCCTCTACATCAACTCCAAGACAAATAATGTCACCTCAAGTCAACTTTGTGACACACCAACATCATATCAACTTTGTATGAAGATGTTAGATGTCAGCTTATATCATGTCTACTTTATCTTTACTTTATATTAAAGTCATGTCAACTTTATTAAAGTGACTTCGATAAAAAGAAAATAATTTGATTCTTTCTTTATTAAAGTTACTTTATTAAAGTTACCTTACTATTATTTTGTTTGTATTACTTTATATCATAGTAATAGATTTTTTAGGTCATGTCATGTCCTATTCATTTGCTTTTTCTTTTTTATAATAAGCTTGTAACTCATTCCTTATGAAGGTAGATCTAATTTCATTGTAAAATCTTCTATAATGAAATATTACATTTTTAGCATTTTTAAACTTCCTCTCTTTTGGCTACTTCTTTCCATTCTCATCTTATTTTTAAAAGTTATTTTTATCCTTTATATCATGTTTGCAATGATACAAGTTAGTATACTCTATAGTTATCACAATATTGCAGATTCTTTATTTTAGAATTCTTGTAAAGTAGTAAACAGACCATTAATCCACTCAACAAAAAAAAAATTATTGTATCAAAGAATACTAAAGTAGGTTACCGTAGCGAAATGCATGGTTCTATAAAAGTAAAGCTACCAACTCGATATTATGCTAGAAGGATGCTTAATTTTGAATACGGATTAAAATGCTTTGATCTTATGTTTGAATTATAAACTATTTATGTTTGAGCATAAATTGAAAGATATAAGAGTACAATATGTCTTGTTCAATGTAATGATTGATAATTAGCATTCAACTCAAACATTCTATAGAAATTTATGGATTATGTTCAAAGAAAAAAAAAGTGGGTTTTTTATGAAATCCAATGGTTTATTCGAACGTACATGCATTTAAAATGTATATAGAGTGAGACAACAAATTTTGTGAATTTATTGGTTTTGGTGTCAGAACGTTTAAAAAAAAGGAAAAAGTGATCAATTTTATTTTAAAAGTTACTTGAAATGATGTTTAAAGTTCGAACTATGGCCAAAAAATATGTTCAAACTAGGCTTATAGATATTGTACTATACATTTTTAAATGTTCCAACTTAAAATCAGGATTAATACTTTTTGTTTTTTTCTCTTTGCAAAAGAGTGATTTGAACCACACGCACTCTATATACTTTAGGCCTTACTAATTCTAAATTATCTTTTTATATAAATTTCATAACTCCAGTGAAGGATTAGCCATCACAATGATTTCTATTTGAAAGCCTAGCTAATCATTAGCTTATAAATTAACTTCTTTAAAAATACGTTTAATCTTGTCGTTTTAATTTTTATGAAAAAGTTTTGATTCATTACCAACAACGACTCTACTTTAATAATCAATCTCTGAATATTTCATACCCAAGTTTTTTATTCTACAATTTAACTTGCGATCCAATGGTATTTTTGCTTTCATAAATCTAAAATGAAATTCACGCAAACGGGTTAGGAATTTAGGATCTGCTTGCAATTTGCAAAAGTTGGGCACCATTTTTTGAATATGATTATAATTTTTTTATATCAATAAAAAAATTTTAAAAAATTCTGGAAAATCAGGTGGTCAGAACATGGTGGTCCATTATATGAGCGAAGTCAAATTAGGAAAGGTTCCTGTTAAAACACATGCAAAGCTAGGAAGCATTGAACTATTATATGTGCCAATTATGATAAACAATCAAAACCCTAGCTATGTGACCACACAAATTTTTACTGGAAGAGTGACGACTGCAAATAAAAAAGCTTGAGAGATCCCAAGGGAGAAGGTCCTAGAGACACCTGGCTGGGCTGTTCCACGTGTCTAAGATTATTGAATTACAACAATAAACAAGACATGTGGTGAAGATTAGTTTTATAACTGATCTTGATTCTTTTAATTAATCTAATTATCCCTACTTGGAAATTGTTCCCCTCCGAGCTCATAAAAGAAGGTGCCCCCTACATAAAATAATTTAATTTTCAGAGATAAGTAGCCCACGATATATTCTTCCAATCTTAAACCCTAGCCATTAGTTTTCTTAATTAAATACTAATTTTAAGACAGAAAGATTATGCAGACACACGTGAATAAATTTGGTAAGTGATATATATGTATTTATTTTTATTAAATATGTATAAAATATAATTATATCATAATTTATGTATTTATATCAAATACAAAGTAATTTTTTGTGTTTGTTTTAAATTTATATTCAATTTATATTAAAAATCTTATCAAATTTATGTATAATTTTTTATTTCTTTGCAACATGCAATGCAAATGATGAGCAATCCCGTTTGGGAAATGACGAGACGAGTGTTCTGCTGGGCCCTGACGACTGGACGGTGGTTAAGAAAACTCATACTAGCTTTTTTTTTTTTCATCTCTCTTTTTAACTAACAAGGTAGTGCAAATTCAAATTAGTTTGAAGAGAAAAAACTGAATTGGGATTAAGCTGAGACATTGAGATCGACTGTGCCGTGGAGATTTCATTCGCCCAGCACTAGTGTTCCAATGACGGTCAAAATGTCATTGGCACTTGGCTCCTTTTTTGGGTCCAAATACGGGAGGAATGACTCCTCACCGCACAGGTGGTCATCATCGAACCGTGCTTAAGAGCTTAAAGAACAAAAGAAATATACTAAAAAAAAATGTTAAATTAAGAGTTGATAGTATCTTGATTTAGTGCATATAGGTAATTATGTGAATATCAGCTTTTATTTAAAACCAGTCTTTATGACTATTGACCCTTTTCAATCAAGAAAAGATTGAATATTGACCCAAAAAAGGGGAATTAAGAGGGTTTAAATGGCCGAAATCAGTTTGGGAATAGGTTATCTAATGTGATGGATGATCGTAAGTAAAGAAAAGCATGGCCCAAAAAGAAGTGGGAATGAGTCAAATAACACAGTGCAGATCAATTAAAAGCTATCTCTTTGCATTGGCTAACGTGTAACACTCTTAGCACCAAGAAAACAAAGCAAGATACAAGCACAAAGACGATGTCTGATGGAGAAAGTGAGGCCAATAAAGATGCCATCCCAACAAAACAAAGTGTAGAAGGCAATAGAAAGCTGAATTTTTAGTTTCAGGTATGATAATTTAGTTTTTGACAACTGAAAAAACCAAATCCTGGCAAAAAGAACATTAAGAAAATGGAGTGGCCAAAACAATTGGTAAGGAAATACTAGTAGAGTTGGAGAGAAAAATAAAATTGCTCCAGGGCACCCTAAAGAAAAAACAGGCTTCAAGTGGAGACAGTCTTGGAGAGAAAAGAGAGATAAAAGAATCTGACGCACACTAAAAGGACAATTGCAGTGCTGTGGGCCAGTATTCTTGAACTTTAATTCCTGCAGCCCACAAAAGATAAGGATGGCGGGGTCCTCTCTCCCTCTCTCTCTCTCTCTCTCTCTCTCTCTCTCTGTCTCTTCTGTTTTCTCTTCCTTTTGCTGATCATCTTAGGCTTAAGCCCATGTTTATTAGATTCTGTAATTAAGGTTTTGTGTCTGATGATGTTACCAATCTCAAAGACCTGATCAAAACTGTCTTGAGGTTGTAGGAAGTTTCCGGGCGAACAAGCCAACGTCAATTCTCAAGACATACCAGAAATGTGTTTTTTTTTCTCGTCCTTGCCTACTGTCCTGCGCATTAACGTACTTCAGCTTGTTCATTTTTTGGGTTTTACTTAGACTTGCAGAGACTGCAAAGAGGAGAAAAAAATAATAGTCGCAAACGGAAAACAAAGTGTTAGGGAGAGGCAATAATTAGGAGCTGGACCAGTATGCAGGCTCTGAGAGAGAACTAACATGGCCTTGTAGGTTGTTCTGCAAGAGTACTAGATCTCTCAGTGTCGCCGCCAGTCTCTAATACTCATCACTGGTTTTTGAGTACAAAACAAACCACCTGTTCCTTTGATGGATGGATTTTATGGGCTTGGATGGGTGAGTAGGAAACAAAACTCCCTTACACTTCTCTATCCCTCCTTTTGTAACCTCTTCTCATTTCATCTTTCTTTGCTTTTTACAGTGTTTAAGATTCAAGTTTATTTGCCTTCCTTAATCTATGCTAAAACAACCTTTCTTGCATTGGTTTTGGTCCTAACATCATGCTAGAGAATTCTTACATCAGAAACAGACCAGTTGTCAATTTAATTCATCAAGGTAAGTTCTTTGTTAAACTTTAGCACCAGCTGAGGGCCCCATAATATAGTCCCATTTCCTGTTTAAGCTTCCATATCGATTTTATCACTTTTTATGGTTTTCTATGTATGTATCGATACATATATATATATATATCTCTTTTTTGGTCCCTCGAAATTTTCTTTTGTCTGCACACCGCTCAAGCACTTGCTTACGACTTCAGGAACAGTATATGGGAAATTAGTGAGATGACTTGATGGGTTTAGCACTAAAACGTCAAAGTCAGAATAAGAGAGTAGGGAATAATTTTGTTTGATTAAGTGAGTAGATGGTGGTGAATTAGGGTTCTAAAGGTTGCAGGGAGAGTTTTTTTCTCCTAGTTTAAGAAAAAATCAGCAAGACCATGATGATGATGATGGTGGTGGTGGTGGGTTTGAAAAAAACATATGACTAGTATATTTAGTCTAATAAAGGGTGGCTGAGATCAAGACTTAGATCAAGGTTTTACATTAGAAAAATCAGAGTTAATGGAACTGAGAGGCCAAGATAAGGAAATGGGGATCCCAAGCTCTTTTAGTTATAATAATCAACTCAACAGGGATTCTTCCTCAAAAATCTTTTCTTCTTCTGTACCTATAAATTCAGCTGTAGGAGAACGAAGAAGAGATCAAACTGTTCATGGTGACACAACAATCCTCAATCCAAACCCACCTCAAACCCTAGATCACCAATCTCTTTACCACCCTGAATTGAATCCGCACCATCAAATACACAAACCCAGAAGAGATCCAGATCCAGAGCTAGATCCAGTTTCGGCTCCAATAGCTACTACTACCAGTGCAATAGTAACTGCTACAGCTAACAGATCAAGCCTAAAATCACCACAGCAACAACCTCCAACATCAGAGCCCTCACCAGTAGCTGGTCCGACATCAACAACTATCAGCTCTACTCCTTTGATTAGATATAGAGAATGTTTGAAGAACCACGCAGCCAGCATGGGCGGCCATGTTGTGGATGGCTGTGGAGAATTCATGCCGAGCGGTGAAGAAGACACCCCGGAAGCTTTGAAATGTGCAGCCTGTGAATGTCACAGGAATTTTCATAGAAAAGAAATTAATGGGGAATCACAATATACACTAAGCTGTTATTATACCTTTAATCCCAACAAAAACAATACAAGAAGAGATACTGCTACTGTACATCCTCCTCCTTCGCAGCTTCATCCTCAACAACCAACCCCTCTTCATCAACAGAGATTTTCCCTTGGATTGTCTACTAGTACTCCTACTAGGCCAATTGCGCCTCTAATGATAAACTTTGGTGGTGGCAGTAGTGGCGGTCCAGCGGAGTCCTCAAGTGAAGATTTGAATATGTTTCATTCTAATGCAGGAGGGCAATCATCACATCCACAGTCATCAAGGAAGAGATTCAGAACAAAGTTCAGTAAAGAGCAAAAAGATAAGATGATGGAATTTGCTGAGAAATTGGGGTGGAGAATCCAGAAGCAAGATGAGCAAGACGTGCAGCAGTTTTGTGCTCAAGTGGGAGTAAAGAGACAGGTTTTAAAAGTTTGGATGCACAACAATAAACAGGCCATGAAGAAAAAGCAAATGTAAGAAAGATTTTTCTTCAAAACACTTGAAAAGTAGCAAGTCCTTAGAGAATGGATAGATTTAGAGAATAATTTATAGATTAAAAATGTGCATAACCGAATAGAGAGAAAGGAGAAAATAGTTGAGAACTCTTTGTTATATTTACTGATTTTTCCTTATTTGTCAGAAATATTTGTTTAACATCATTAAATCTGTAATCTTCTTCTTGATTCTTCTAGTATTTCAGATAATTTCTGACATGTCACAATTCTTAGAAACTTTGGCAACACATAATGATTGTAGTACTTCTTCCACTAAAACATCTAGGAATCTCACTTTGTCAGGATTCTCATTAAACATGAAAGCAATCTGTAATCTTCATCTTCTACAAATGATTCTGAAATTTTTCAAGCCTTGGAGTCATTGTCAACACACAAGAGTAGTGTATTATTTTCCCACTAAAAACATGTTAGAATCTCACCCATAACCCATAAATCGTGTTGTGGAACAAGTAATGTTTCATATACGCACTACAATTACTATTCTCCATAGAGAAAAAGAACAAAAAATGTCATCAAATTTTTATGTATGCAGATCTTATATCCTTTTTCTTCCCCCAACTGTTCCATTTGGCCCGTTAATCATGGTATCTTTGGTTGCTTCCAACCCTACGATAAAAGTCTTTATATTTCCCTCGAGAATTAAAGCCGGGGCAAACGGAATTTGACGGGTTTTATGATATTGACATGATTAATAAACATCATAAATCCTATATTCCATGGTTAAGAGTTTTTGTAGCCAAGTTGTAGTTTCGATATTTGAAAATTTTTTGTTTTGGATTACATATAATTGGGTTCCGATGCCATATATTATCCATGGCAGTCCTAATTTTTATCTTGATGTTCATGTGCAACATCGGCATCTAAAACAGAACCATATGACTGGTTGGTCCCATCAAAACTACAGACTGAAGAAGGCTTATCCTCGTTAAGAGATTCTTTCACGGTGCAGAGTGCTTGAAATATGGAAATTGTTAGACAATCACTTGCATATGTAGTAGATTGATAAGCCTTAAGCTACCCACTAGGGATTAGTCTAGTTGATTAGCGACCAAACTCCTTGTCTCTGTCAATTAGGATTAGGCTTCCATTTCTGTGGGGTAAATTTTGAGAATAAAGTTTTAAATGCATTAGATAGATGTGAGAGGAGCTTTATAACCTCCCAATGAAAGATTAGATCTAAACAGATACCCTTAAAAGAAATCTTAAGCTGGTGATTTAATATTAAACTAATCTCTTTGCTCTCTTTTTTTTTTTTTTTTCTGAATAATAGATGTAGATAAATGAATATATAGAGTTCAAATGCATTGAAAAAGAGGAGCATTTCAAATGGTAGAAGTACGCTATTCATAACAAATCAAAAGTATAGAAGGAACCAAAAAGTTGAGAAATTGCACGGCAATGCCAATGAGGAAGATGCTGATATTGAGTTATTATTGCGAGTACATGTCAGCTTTTTCCCTTTTAAATAACAGTTTTTGGCAACTCAATAACAAGAAGTGATCCCATGGAATTGTTCTTCCTCACACACATTAGAAAGCAGGAAAAAGGTTGGGGAAGAGTGGGAGCTCAAACCATCAATTCAGTACTGTTAAAGGAAAAGATATATAGGAGAAGTTACATAAATCAGAAGATATATATATTCTAACCGAACTTGTTAATTAAAGTAACCAAAAGAACTAATATAACTTGGTTATTTAATGAGAACTAGGGTTGGATTCAAAATTCATGTTCATAAATTTTAAGGATAGTTCACGTGCACTGCTCAACAATGTAAACGCATATATATATATATATATATATATATATATATATATATACACACACTAACCGAACTTGTTAATTAAAGTAACCGAAGAACTAAACTAATATACCTTGGTAATTTAATGAGAACTAGGGTTGGATTCAAAATATTCATCTTCATAAATATTAAGGGATGATTTATGTGCACTGATCAACAATGTAAATTCTTGAAGGACAAGTAGCCGAATGAAGAAATAAAAACAGGAGAGAAAAATAGGAAACTATTAAGTTAGCACATATGCTTGTAGGGAGAACAGCTAAGAGCCACAGATAATCAACAGGGGAAGGTCACAGCCTCATACAGGCATTTAAGAACAATTCACATGAACTCCATTGACTTGAAAGGGACATCCAACAAATAGAAGGATGCCTGGATGAGTAGTTTTTGTGGCTTTCTTTTTTTAGTGAGAAAATAAAAAAGTTCAGGCGAGAAGAAGCTTATCTCATTTGAGGATCAGGGCATACTATAGGTTTAAAATAAAAAGTTCAGTGAGAAAAAACTATCTCATTTGAGGATCCGGGCATGCTATAGGTTTTAGTGAGAACTTAAATTGGATTTATCGATAGTTTACTAAGGGAGACCTACTAACAGCAAAAATCATAGTCTACTAACAGCGAAAATTGAAGCTAAACCTTACAAATGAAGGAAGTTTACCAAGGGAGACTACTAACAGCAAAAATCATAGTTTACTAAGGGAGACTCTTAACAGCCAAAACTCAGAAGCTAAACCTTACAAATGAAGGACTTGATCATTGAACCTAAACCTTATCTAAACCTTTACAAGCAAAATATTTGATCGTTTCCAACTCAATCAACCTCTGGTGACTTTTATGGCATTTTTTTATTGAGGAGAATACGACAAGGATAACTTTTATAGCATCTTTTTAATTAAGTAGAATATAACAAGGATAGATAAAATATGGAGATGGAAAAATTAAGGATGAGGGAAAGACTAGAGAGGAAAAAAAAGAAATACTCCATCTAATTAAGTTCAAAAGTCAAAATTACATCAACCCTTTCAATTTGTTATGCCTCTAGTTCAACCAAATCAAACTATTAATGCTTTTCATTTGAAGGTAATTTGCCTCAGTATATTTACATTTTGGATGAAAAAACTAATTATAGCTTACATCTTAGATCCTACCTTTTTTATACTTAATACTACTATATACCAAGTTCATCAACTCTCTATTGTCTTTTTTAGATTATATTGAGATTTCTCATACATGAAATTTTTATTTAGAAAATTTAATAATTTGCATTGTAAATGGACTTCATAGTCCAGATTCCCCAATCAGCAATATTTATATATATTTGTTTTATCCATTCATGTTTAATCATGAAGCCCACCACATGTCTACTTACCAACCCATATTCTCTATGCGCTAGAATTTGATACGGGGTTGAACAAAAAATACACGAAATTTGCTATGGGGTAAAATAATATTCTACCAAAATGAGCCATAGACAATCCACAAATTGTTTCTCCAAGATCTATATGCCTATATCTTCATGTGCATATATTTCTAGATAAGATAAGAGGAAATAAAAGGAAAGGAATAACATTCCTCAAATACCAGTAAAAGACCAAAAATACCAGAGAGTATGTTTCAAGAACAGAAAAGAAATAATAACAGTAACTCACAGATAGCTTCACAAAGTCAGCAAGTAGAAAGGTAGCTCCACTCAAAGCTCTGCAGTATTCCCTCTCATCTTAGCTCCAAGATCACCCACAGCCTGGGAAGCCTTCTCTTTGGCAGCCTCATACTTAGCCTTAGCCTCTTCATTCATGGTCTCCTTGGCTGATGCATATGTTTCTCCTACCTTATGCTTAGCTTCATCATAGGCATTGGAAACTCTATCTCTTCCATACCCCATTAATCCTGCTGCCATCTCTTTAGCTTCATCATAGGCATTTGATGCTTTGTCACTTCCAAAATTTACTGCTCCAGCCATATTGTCTTTGACATCATAGACATCATTGGAAGCTGTATTCATTTTTTGACTGCCATCATAATAAGCATCGACTGCTTTATCTCTTACATATTGCATAGCTCCTTTCATTGTTTCTTTGGCATCATAAGCTTTATCAGAAGCCACATTTGAAGCCATCTCAAACTTCTGTGTGGCTTGATCAGAGGTATTAGCTGCTTTATCTCTTCCATCCATGGCATCTGCAATTTTCTCTTTGGCATCATAGGCCTTATTCGAAGCCATTCTTATCTTCTGCCAAGCTTTGTCATAGGCATCGGCTGCTTTGTCTTTCCCATAGGCCATTGCTCCTGCCATTGTCTCTGTAGCATTATCAACCTGATCTGAAGCCACATAAGCAGCCATGTTAAGCTTCTGGTTAGCATTATCAAATACATCACCGAACTCCTCGTAAGCCACGTTTGCTTCATCCCTAGCTTTGTTGGCAGCATAGTTTGATGCTTCTGAAAGGACAGAAGTAATATATCATACATACCAAAAACGAACAATAAATCCTCATAATTAGAAGAACCTACTTTGGCTTGACATCATATTAATAGGAAAGACATAAGATGAATTAATAGTTACCAAAGGCGGCAGAATTAATTGTATCCGTGGTCCTTGAGGTAGCATCTCCAACTCTATCCATCATATATTTAGCCGCCTCTCTTGCATTCCCATATTCAAGTCCCACAACCCTAGCAGAATCATTGCCATTGTAAGACACACACCCCATATTTAACGCAATTTATTAGCTAAACGGATCTCCTACTGTCCTAACCAATCCTAATAGTGTAACATTTTAGGTGTCTAATTTGTTCATAACATAGTCAACTTAATCATGGACAAGAGACAAATTATGATCTTGTAGTTTCTCTCCTTCCATTATTTAGAAATTTTAGTTTTTAAGTTCAAGTCTATTAATTGAATTGAGGAGCACAAAGAGATAGGAGAGAAATATGTTTCCTATATATAACCCAATTAGGTCATGTTTGGTACACAAGATTATGATAGGATAGGATAAGACGATATTATGAAAAGAATTAGATTAAAAAATGTTATCCTATCTTATGTTTGATGTATGCAAGAATTAATATAGGATAATTGATTTGTTGATCAAAATTATCCTTCCTCAAAGTTTATACAATTTAAATTATTGATGTAATTTTTAAAGGTATGATAGAACATGTAAATTTAATCCCATAGATTAGAAATAATCCTCTCCACTTTGAGAGGATTGAATCATCCTATATCAAGAGGATGATAATCCTCCTTGTAATCCTATCTCTTTCAATTAAATACAAACCAAACATAATATAGAATTCATACCATCCTATCCACCCAAACACGACCTTAATAGATAAAATTAAGAAAAAGAGGAAATTATGGACTATAATTAGTTAATCAATATCAGTAAATTAGTTGATTCATGGACGCATTTAAAAGGAAAAATAATAAAGAAAGCCTCAACCAAACCAACCAAAACCCTAATTTCAACGACGCACTAACATCAAGCTAATAATTTACCCCAACGGCACCCATGTCATTTTCCATTTTTGCAAATGGCATAAGTGATTCTCCACGAAAGCACATGAAAGTAATATTAATAGTAGATATATCACTATAGTTTGTGTTCTAGGACATATAATAATACATAAATCTCTGTTACAGCTTTCTTCAGTCAACATCTATAAAATAGATAAAAAAAATAAATTTTAAGTAAAATCATTATTACTAAAGTTTATACGAAGAATATATATATATATATATATATATATATACTTTTCAGATGCATATTTCAATTATGTTCATTCACTCAAGCGTATACACCAATATTTTAACATAAAAATCCAACAATGTCAAGAAATTAAATTCTTTCACACTTTCAGAACAAGCAATATAGCACAACCCAGCCACTGATAAAAATAACCACATTAATTCCTAGCAAAATGAAACAAAGGCCAACAAGTAAATGCAAAAGGAGACAAACATTGTTTAATAAACTTTATAGAATTGGCCTACATAATAAACTTACTTTATAGAATTGGCCTACATAATAATAATAATAATAATAGTCTTAAATGAATATAATATAAAGAGATTATATATGCTTTTTTTTTTTTTTGCAAAGTAGTACGGGTGAAGTTGATTTTTGATCATTACTCTGGGAACTTGTCAAAACCCGAATCAGACCAGGATTGCTCGGCGTCTTGCATGGCTTCAGCAGCACCTTGCTTGACTTTTTCTGCTTTGATTTTGGCATTCTCTGCTCCAATATTCACTCTCTCCTTTGCCTCGTCTAGCCATCCCCAGCAAACCCCCACCATTAGCACCATTACCATCATCTCCATCAGTTTCTTCGTCTCCATCTTCCTTGTCTCTCTAAGAATATTGTTTGTTTCTTAGGAAAAAAAGGTGTTGCAGTAACAAAAACAAGATCAATAACCAGAAATTTGAAGATCCTATATATAATATTGTGTTGGCTATTTCTCAAAATCTTTTGGTTTGTACAGGAGTGAAAAGATCATAAAGGAGGAAGAAAAAACCGTCGATTTTGAAACGTGGCATTGCAATGGGCAGCGTGGCTGACTAGGAGGCCGTTTAGGGAAGAAGAAATGCTGCAATCATGCCACGTGTTATTAGAGCAACGGTACTGTTGTCAGCATCGCATTATTCCGTTGCACGGGGTTCGCTTCTTTTATGGCCCAACATTGAGGAAGGAACGTGTGTTTTTAAATCTTAAACCCACCCAACCAAATAGCCTTTTGGCTTTATCTTTTTACTTTGCCTTTTAACTTTCTTGGTATTTTCGCTGTCTTTTTGAGGAAATTATGGTCTTCAAGATGTTTTAGAGAATGGCCGGGCCAAGCACAATCCAAAATTCAGACAAGTTTTCATCGTGTCTAGCTCGAATCAGCCATGTAACAATACAGAACTACGGATATGTAGGATAACAAATTTCTCTAACATTGCAATATCAACAGGAATGCAAAGATGAATTGAGAATAACACGAAAACACAACCAGGTTATTTGCAATGAATCTAATAGCATTCGGTCAATCAATAATCTTATTGACACTATCACTCTGAAAGATGTGGTGTCAAGGAAAGAAGGCCTTAGCTATCCTTCCTGCAAGTAAAAATCTTAGGAGTAAATACCCAAGCTAAGATGGCAAACCACCTTCAGCTGCCAATTTTATTCTCTGTTGATGCTCGTCAACCTTGTAGTTTACTATTTCCTTAAACAACTGAGAATCCAATACACAGTCTGGCCGCCCATAGACGGCTGCCTGGATGCTAGCCACAAGTTTTGCTATCTCACGGCCAGAGAAACCTTCCGTCATTTTGGCCGCCTCTCGGATCACATCTTCTGACAAATCTTTTATAGTTATCTTCTGTGGTTTTTTATTGAACAAAGCACCCAACTTAGATGTACCTTCACTTTCATCAGAAAGGTACTTGTTTAAATAAAGCTTCAAAAGTTGGAATCGTTCTTCCTCCCCGGGAAGTGGGAACTCAATCACCTCATCAATGCGGTCGGTGATAGCACTGTCAAGATCCCCTGGCCGATTCGTGGCAAGCACGAGAACTATATCTCTCGACTGATCCCCAGTTCGAAAGAGCAATGCATTCAAAGCACTCCGTTGTGCTTCACTCATATGTATACTGTTACGCCTGCATCAATGAAATCAACACCACAATGATTAACTTGGTCACCAGAACGAACTCATTCGATAGCATAATGCAGATTGCAATTCCACCTGAAAACTTGACACATGCCAAGGAAATAGTAACTTACTCGCATAGAAAAGCATCAGCTTCATCAATAAAAAGAAGTAAACCTTTCTTTGAATTCTTAGCCCAATCAAATATCTCATGGATTTTGGTGACAGCCTGTACACCCAATGGTGCAACATCACCTCCCGTCATCATTGCATAATCCAATCCCTGCAGCATGTCAAATCACATTGAAGAAGCTATTATAATTGTTGTCCCACAGGGAAGTTAAGAAGACCATATTAATTGTGGAACTAGTGCAATAGCATTGAACTTCACTTTATTTATTGCCATATGAAAAACTTTAGTAATCTTCTTTTTTCAAACATACAGAAAAGATTATTACTTCTCATGTAGGTAAGCACGGATCCCAAAATTCTCCATGAAATTCAACATTCTCATTTTATTTTCCTTTGTGCTTCATATTATGAAATTTATAGGAATTACTCCATCCAGAGAAACAATTTGCTGAGACAGCAATCTGAGGGCAAGGTATATCTTACAGTATGTATGAAGGGGGAAATCATGAAATGATCAATCACCACATACCGATTTTTGTGCTATCTCCCTAGCAACCAATGTTTTACCAGTACCCGGAGGCCCATAAAATAGCATGTTTCTGAAAGGCGCCTGATGAGTCTTGGTGTTTGCTGTAGCCCTAGCAAGATGCTCTATTCTCCTTTTCAACGAGGGGTGGAGAACAACATTCTGAAGACCCCTTTTGCTTTCCAAAGGTGCAGCTGTACTATACTTTAAAAATCGGTTCCTTGCTTGAGACATTATGCCAGAACACGGAAATTTAGCAATGGATGATTCTCGAATCAGTGATGGCTGTCCCAGTATCCTATTAATATAACCCCATGTGACTCTAGCTCCTTCTCTGTCAACACAATACAGTGTTCAGTTTTCAAAAGGTCTTGAACAAGCACTGGATTAAAGAACTTGCTATCAGTTAAGTTTAACCTTTAATAGAATAAATTCTGTAGATTAAAGTTAGAATGTCTCTGCAACAAATAGATATGAGAGTCAATTGAGCGTATAAAACTGTTCAGCTTTCCTATAAATCAGTGGAAAGGGCAAGCTTAACATGTCAACAACACAGTGTACTGAGAGAATAAAGTCTGTAGATTAAAGTTAGAATGTCTTTGTGACATAAACATATGAGAGTCTATTGAGGGTATAAAATGTTCAACTTCCTATAAATCAGTGAATCAACATGCCAACAACACAATGTAGCCAGCCCAAAGAGAAGCTGGTGATGGCAGAGTTCAAGGCGCTGTCAGCTGTGGCAGTACTGCTTCATCATCAGGCAGATTCAGTGTTTTCGCCAATGCAACGTTCAGATGTGTTTCTAACATTTTTTAAAGCAGTCAACATAATGCTAACATCCACCACAACTACGCATTCCCAAAAAGCATCCATACAACCCAGATGGTCACATCTCGATCGGACTATGCAAGTTAGGACTATGCAAAAACTACCTCCCTGTATCTCAAGCATTTGAAATGAACTTTCCATGTCCAAAATTGCAATAAAGCAAACTAGCATTTTTTGTTTAAGAGAATGCGGACATGATGGCAGAACAACAGTAAAGCTTGGGGGAAACAAGGGAATAGAGGAAAATTGTTAAATAGTTTAATCCATTTAACCAAACTTTGGCTAAGGGTAACAACAAAAAAACAAAGCACAAATACCTTGTTGTATAAACTCCAGCAGCTAATGCGGTAGCTCCTCCAATAGTCATAAGCAGCTTATTTCTATCAGTCAGCAAAGTTCTAAATCCCCCTGTAAATATCATTCAAGGAAGTATTACCATACAAGGATGACCAATTGAATTTAATAGTCATAAAGATAGAAGACAGATGCCAGTAGGACCAAGAATACCAAAAACATAATGTACCTTCTATGTGACTGAAAGTTGTATTAATTGCAGCGAGCCATTTCTCTCTTTCTCCATTCACCCTCTCTATTAGCATCCGTCTTTTATGATCCTCTGTCAATTTTGCCTCATGAGCACGTCCCTCTGCCTCAGCCATCGCCTTAACTCTTATAGTTTCGCGTTCTATTTCAGCCCTCTCTTTCTCTGTCTGGCGTTGCTGAGCTTGTATCTGCTCTTCAGTTGCTCGTCTTGCTTGTTCTTTTCTAATAGATGACTCTTCTTGCATCTTAACCAATTCAACATTATGTCTCCTCTGAGCTTCATGATCTGTCTGCAAAGATTGATAAGATGGTAAACAGAACAGTTTGATAGAAGAGTTATATCCAATTTGATGCTTAAAAGGGGAAAGAAGAGGAACTTCTAAATGAAAAGTCAAAACCAAAGTCTGTTACATCAGTCATTTACACCATATGAAAAGATATAATATTTCTTAAGCCAATCTGAGCGAAGTTTTACTGCAGATGTATTCAATAAAAGATAGTTGATAATTAAGTTAGCATGCTTAAAAGATGATATCCTTTTTTAAAAATTACCAACCAATGCCAAAGGCATGTTAGTGACTTTTTCTAGTAGTAGGATAATAATCTAATTTCTGCTTCAAAGACTAGAACTTATTGAGCCCCAGTTCCGACTCTTTTTTGTAGATTTAACATAGAGTAAAATGATCAAATAGTAAAAGCAGCTCTTTCCACCTGCATTCTTTTTCTGGCCAACTCATCTTCGTATCTCAGCATTTGTGCTTTTGCCTGAGCTTGTTGTTGCATTAGATTCCGTTGCTCTTCAGCCAACTTCCGTTGCCTGTCCTGCCAATTTGATGATCATAGTATAAGTTAAAATCATACAAGTATTTGTACAAGGTGCATCGCTAACTAGTAACTCAAACAAAATGAATAGAACTATAGACTGCGAGTAAGCCAATCAAAACCAAGCAACAGTTAGCTTATCACTCACGATATCAGCCTGCGATTGAATTGCTTCATAATGTGCTTTCTCAGCTGCCAACTCTGTTAGCCGAGTTTGTTCCTGCTTTCTCATTAGATCAAAAACCTGAAGAACCAAAACAAAAGCAAATTTTCATATCAGCAATTCAATTGATTCTAGAACACTCGAATATCCAGTGAATCCATGGTCAATTACATGTTTTGTTTTCAATTTATTTGTTTTTGCAAATTGACTAAACCAGGCGATAAATATTCGAACTTCCAAAATCTATTTTTCTTTCATTATTTTCTAAAAAAAATAAAAAAATAAAAGGCAATTACAAGTAGATCATACCTGTTTGGCATTAGGAGAGTTGTTAATCTCGCGAAGGGCTTTAGCGCCTCTTTCCAGAGCCTCTGGATCGAACCCTGCTGTTTTAGGCTCCTCAGCCTCGGCTTTAGCATCCGCTTTCGCATGTGATGATTGCTCCGTCTGCGAACCCGAGGGAGTAGAAGAAGAGGATGAGGAGAACGGAGAGAATCTAAATGGCGAATCGGCGTACGCACGGTTCTGGAGCGGGGAGGCGGTAGCAGCAGCGGCGGTGGCGGCTAATGCTACGCAAGAGGATAATCTAGAAGCAGCCATGGCGTTTAGGGTTAAAAACAGTACAAAAATTTTAAGTTAATGGGATGATTAACACTGAGTTAGGATTGGATTTCGAATCATATAGGAGAGGAAGAAGGGATTGAAAAGAGAGCCCCCAGAGACAGCCACAAGCGCTACAACATAAACCCTGGCTTCTATTTGCTAGGGTTTAAACGGTTGAAATTTAAACCAACGCGTGGACCCATGCCTTTTTCTTGGAAAGCAATCCAATTTGGATCTTGGATCCGAACCATTGAGAAATGAACCGACCTGCGTTATTACGGGTTAAAATTTTTTGTTTTAACTGCAGGTTAAAATATTTTATTGTAATACTTATTTACTTAAAAAAATAAAAGATAAAAAATAAAAGAAAATCAAATGAAGTGACAAGTTTTATATTTTTACAAAATTTATTTAATAAAAATAAAATATACAATTGAAAAAATACAAAAGATAAAAGCAAAAAAAAAAAAAGAAAAAAAGGTGTTAAATTGAAGTATCAAATAATAATTTTATTAATATAAGACATATATATATAAATATAAAAATAAATTAATAATAAAATATATACTTAGATATGATACAAAAATTTTAGGATAAATTATATATAAATATCTTATGGTTAAAGGCAAAATAAATTTACCTCTTAATGTTTAAAAAATAACACTTAACCCTTTTTGTTTTTTTTTTCTTTTTTATTAGCGTTAGTCATTACATCAAATCTTCTTTCCCTTTTTCTCTTAGAGTCATGACACAAACCCACCATTCATCATCATCTCCTTAGGTTTTCTTTCTTTCATCTCCTAATTTTACCCACCAAGTCACTACTCATCTATCTCCTACGTACTCATGAAATTTTTTATAAGATACGAGAAAAAAAACCATCATGCCAAGCAAATTGAGTAAAATCTTTTTTTCTTAACTTTTTTTCACTTCCTTTTCTTTCATTTTGCAAATTCGATAATGGCTAATAATTTTTTTTTTTCATTTTTATGTTGTTCAAATTAAAAACTCAAAGTTTCTTTTTTTAATTAAACCTAATCAATTGATAAATTTTCAATTAAAAAAGAAAGCTAAATCAAGAAAAATGAATTCCAATTTTTTTACCATAAACTCTAAAAATCAAGAAGTAGTAGTAAGTTGCTCAAATGTCTTGCTATTGTATTTCCATCAAACTTAGTTATTTTGGGTTATTGTTGAATTGGATCTTGAAATTTCTAATATTTGAGTTTTGAATTATTTGAATTTTCTAATGAGTTGCTAAATTTTTCAATAGAAGTTGGAAAGATAGAAAAAAAAAATGGAGAACCTCTCAGGTTTTAGAGAGAAAAATGATGAATCAATGAAGAAGAAGGAAAAACAAAAAAAAAAATTGGAAAGAAATGAAAAAAGTAACAATTTTGAGTAAAAAATAATAGAACAAATCATAAAGTAATTAAGTATTCGATGTTATGTTTCAAATCATATGATATTTATATATACTTTAGGTTAGGATTGGATTTCGAATCATAAAAGAGAAGAAGAAGGAATTGAAAAAGGAGCTATCTGGTTGCTATTTGCTACGGTATATAAATCTTAGTTGCTATTTGCTAGGGTTTAATCGGTTGAAATTTGACCCAATGTAAAGATCAACGCCTTTTGCTTGAAAAGCAATCTAATTAGGACCTAAATGATTGAGAACAAACCCGAAAAAGCATTGATTCAAATGATTGAGAAACCGATTCAGAAAAAATATTGATTTGAATATTAATTGGAGTTTAAATCAACCTAGAAAGGTATCAATTCAAATATTAATTGGACTTACAAAAATTAGATATATTATATGAATAGCAATGTGTTATTGTAGGTTAAAACTTTTTGTTTTAATATCTTTATCAACTAATTTTTATTGTAAAATTTATCTACATAAAAATATGAAAGACGAATGATAAAAGAAAATTAAATGAAGTGACATGTGAATATTTCCATTGGTTTTATATTATTATAAATTTTATCTAATAAAAATAAAATCTAAAATAAAAAAAGACAAAATCAAAAAAAATGAAAATGAAAAAAAGGTACCACATGGACATTTCTATTAAATTTAAAATATTAACTTTTTAATTAAGGTATCAAATAATATCTTTATTAATATAATACATATATATAATATAAAAATAAATTAATAATAAAATATATACTTAGATATATCCCTAAATGGGCTAAGGCAAATTCTTTAGACACACTTCCTATCCGATCTTATTTTCTTAAAAAAATTAACTCATTTCAACTCGATCTCGATTTAAAAAATCATCATTTTATCACATCCGGATAACTCAAAACTCATCAGATAAAGATGTTTTAATATATCTATCAATTAACATATTTTGTTACAAAATTTATCTATTTAAAAAATATAAAAAATAAAAAAGTTCAATTGGGTACCATGCCAACAACAACATATCACTTAAAATTCTTTTTATAACAATGCTACAATTGTCCAATCAAAATAAAAATTTATGTAAGAGTGTACGACTAAAGTTGGCAATGGGGCGGGGTGGGGTAAGTTGATTTTTTGCTTCCCCCGCCTTCGACCTAAAGCCTCAATAGTTTTACCCAATACTCGACCCGCACCCACTCGGAGGTTTTAGTTAAAAAACTCGACCCGCTAAGCATATTATTACCCTAAATCTGACCCAAATTTAATCTATTGTTAATTTAAATTTATTGAAAATTTAATAAATCATAGTCTAAATATATTACAAGCATTAACAAATTTAACTAAATCACTCACAAATTCAAATTTAGTACATACAAATTTTTTTATCTAGTAAAATCTCATAAATTTTCACCATAAATAATGAAATTATAAAATACATAAAACTTAGTAAATTAAAACTCACAAATTCTCACCATAGATGATAGAATTATGAAATATATAAAACTTAGTAAACTAAAATTTAAACATTAAACAAGCATAAGTTAATAACTAAAATTTAAACATAGCACATGATACAAGATAAACATCAAAAGCTTAAACCATCAAAATAAAAAGTTAAATTGTTTAAACATCCTTTCATCTACCATGGTAAAAATCTTATAAGACCACAACAAATCATTTCATCATCTCTAAGCTCTATATCCTCATTCTGCTTTAACCACACTAGTCCTATAAAATAAAACAATAAGATGAATAAATAAATCTCATAAAATAATATATTTAAAAACAATAATATAAAAAATGAATTAATTAAAAAAGATAATATTAATTACCAAACTAGTTATCTTTTCTTCAATCTCACTCTTATCAACATCTTTGTAGAAAAACTTTTCTCCTAATGAAATTGACCCTATAAATGAAACAATAAAATATTAACAAATAATATATAACAACAAAATATAAAAACTAACAATATGCTAAAATAAAAAATAAAAATTGCATAATATGCATTATTGTACTTTCTTCTTCAGCCCATAACCAATTTTGACAACATGTTAAAGCTTTTACAATTGATGGATGAAGTCTATTATATTGTGCACTCACCAACCTCCCTCAAGTACTAAAAGTAGACTCTGAAGCAACAGTAGAAACCAGTATGGCATAAATATCTCTAATAATAAGTTATAAGGTTGAAAATTGAGGTCCAATTAGTTTCTACCAATTCAATATATCAAAATCCCATTTTCTTGGTATGACTTATTCATCTAAGTAACGATCTAACTCTAATTTCACTTTTGATTTTTTCTTTTTTTTTCTTGAAACAAAATCATCATAGTCTCTCAAATTTCCCAATTCAGTAATACCAACACCATCTAAAGATGAAAAGCTTGAAATAAAAAGTCATCTTTCTTTTCCAAAGCCAATTTTCCATCATACTCATTAACCAAATCCCAACATATTTGACCAATCCTTTCAATTTCAAATTCAATATTTTCTTCATAAATATTTTCAAAATAATACTCCAACAACTCTGTTTTGTACTTTGGATCTAAAATTGTGACAACACCCATTATACCATGCATATCATTTCAATATTTTTCAAATTTGCCTAACATGCTCACTATCATACATGAAATAATTCTATTGGTATGCATAATCTATTCATTCAATGTCAATCTGATTTTGTAAATATTAAATAAATAAAAATTTACAGTAGCATACTTTATGTTAGAAAACCCTTCAATGATATCATAAAATAATTTTAACTTCTCACAAATCTCGGTTGCAATGATCTAATCATTTTCAGTTGGCAAATATTTGTACAAAGGATCACCATATAATTGCACATAACGAGAAAAAACATCTTTATGAAACAAAGCTATTCAAAGCATCAAGTAAGTAGAGTTTCATTGTGTTTTGACATCAACACATAACTTTTTTAAAGTTGGAATGTCCAATTGACATGCTACCTCTTCAAAAATTTTCTACCTCTTTGGTGTAGCATATCAAAAAAGGACATTATCATGAATTCTTTCAATTTCATCTCCAATCACACTCAACCCATCTTTCACAATCAAATGCAAGATGTATGCACAACAACGTATATGAAAAAAAACATTATTAAGAAAAAGTGTATCGCAACCAATTATATCAATTAACAACTCAATAACACCATCATTTACACTACAATTATTCATTGTAATAGATGAAAGTTTTCTATCAATATTTCAATCTAAGAAAGATTTCATCAAACTTGAAGCAATGACCTCTTTTGTATATGAAGTTGGCACATATTCAAACCTAATTAAACAATCAATTATTTACTCAAATTTAATAATTAATTCAATAATAATAATTACTTAATAAAAAAACAAACACTATCAAAATAAGATAATTTAATAAAATATACATAACGATGTGTTTTTATAAGTTTCATTGATTATCGATGTAGTAAGTAGTGACAGTCATGTATCCTCTTTTTTTATGATTAACAGTCCACATATTGGTTGTGATAGTAATTCTCCATTCATTAGCTTCCAACTTGAATATTATTTTTACCTTTTTCTCTTTGAAAATCTATAAAATATCACTTTTTATAGTATTTCTAGAAGGCATAACAAACAAAGGTTGGAGACTGTAAGAATACTTTCTGAATTGCACATGATCAACCATTGATAAGGGATATTCGTGCATGATTATCATATTGGCAAGCTTCCTCATTGTGACACTTTGATCAAAGAAAAAAATTTTTAGTGTTACTTTTTCATTTGCTTTCCTTTGATTAGCTACAAGCACTTATTGATGAATATCCATTTGAAATTACTTATTGTACCTTTCTGAATGCTCACGCAAATGACTTGTCCCATTCTTAGAGGCACCACCAAGTTTTTTCTTACAATAATTGCATATTGCCTTTCATTCATTATTGATCTTCTCTTTTTAAAAATATTTTTATACTTCTGATTTTAACTTTCTTGAGTTATACCCAATATCATCAACTTCAGCACTCTCGTTAGTCACACTTAATGATGGAGTTACATTTTTATCAGATGTTGGAATGAGAGTTTGTTGAATTGATGATTGATGTGAGGTAAAAATAGAAGGTGTCAAGAAACATGAATTATCTCTCAAATTAGACATTTTAACTTCATTCATAAGAAAAAAAATTATAGTTATTATTCTTGATATTAACAAATAAAGCAACTAAATAAATTAACTGTATAAAATCAAAATAGAAAAGTTTGTTAACAAATAATTATATTGAAACAATTGAAAAGCAAACTAAAAATCTCATAAATCTAGTTGATGGTTTATGGAACTCAAAGAAAAAGCTTAAGAAATATCTTTTCTTGGTTTTATTGTGATTTGGCTACCACCACCAATAGAGTCTGTGTCACCTGAAGGGTATATGCCAAAAGATTTGCATAATTTAAATTCCAAGTACATATTACAAGCTTGTAGTTTACATAACAAATCTTTCAAGGTCTACAATTGGTGCTTGGACTAGGTCATATAAGTTGAAACTTGTAAAGATGAACTTTTTACTACTATTAACAAATCTTTCTCTTATTTTTATTTTTAATTATAATTGGAAATATTTATTTAGGAAAAAAAATGGGATTGTATGTTTTTTTATGTTTGCTTTAGTTTTCTTATCTAAGGTTGGTTACAACTATTATATTTTGAACATTCTTTTCTACATTTTATTGTTTACTTAAATTTAACCAGCTGTTATTATAAAATGAGACTTCAATTACTCTTATTAGTGTAAAAGATAACATGCAAATACCTATTGGACATCTAGAATTTTAAAAAGGCAATAATTATTTCTTTATCTAAAAATTTTTAGTGTTACATTCTTCTCAAAGTGCCTAAGGCAAACTGTTGTGTGAATTTTCTTGATTTATCAGATATGAAACTATTGATGAGCTGAAAAAACTTGTAAAGAGCCTCCATGAAGTCGGTTTGAAAGTTCTTAGTGATGTTGTATTGAATCATTGTTGTGCACACTTTCAAAATTAAAATGGTGTATGAAATATATTTGGTGATCGCTTAAATTGGGATGATTGGGCAGTCGTTAGAAATGATCCTCATTTTCAAGTAATTGTATTTTCTGTAGTTGTGAAAGCTTGAGAAACATAGGCCACTGTTAGAGGTGCAAGGGTAGCATAGTTTAAATTCATATGTTATTATACAACTTAGATGTTGCACAAGAGTATAGGTTATTTTTTCTTGTGGAAATGATATAATTACGTATGTCACTACATTTCAATTGTATTAGTATGCAACAGGGTATTAAGATATAAATTATAGATTTTGTTTCAAAAGGTTGCTCTTAAATATGTAAGGAACTTGTGCAATTCACTTTAGGCCACTGAAATTTTAGGACATTATATAACCAGATTTCTGTGCTATTTTGTATTACATAGATTTTTTTTTTGGTAGCAATATCAATAGCAAGACCAAGTTAGCAATTATATCTATATCCACTACAACCAATTTTGAGTTAGACTAATAGCAACGCTACTGGTGTTAGTTTTATAGAATGAATAAATTTAGTTTCTGATTTACCATCTTGGTTTACATTTATGTGTGCTAAGGTAGATTTGTTGAAATTTAATTCTAAGATCCATTTGCACATCCAAATTATCTAGATGACATGAAGTTTAAATTTTGCATAATGTTGCATATAGGCATAGTGAAATATTTATACAACATGAAGGTTCAACCAAAACAAAATGACTATTTGTAAGTTTATTTGGATTGCTTTTGCATTTTTTTCAACAACTATCAGTTGAACTATGAATGTTATCATACCTAATTGTTCGTATAATTTTTAGATATTGGCAATAGGATGATTAGATAACCGAACTAGAAACACATTGCAAATGTAGTTTAAGATATTTGATTATTTTTAATTGTTTAATCTGGTGTAAAATATAATTGATCACTCAATATGTTAGATGTTACCATCTTCATCTTTTTTTCTGTTGCAATTATATTTTAATCACTATTTCCTTAGTATTTTTTATGGACGTTTTCAATGAAATGTCTTTTATTTTGTACTGTAACTATTTTAACTTTTATTTTTTTTGCTTTTGAACTTTCTGACAATTGAATTAGTGGTATCTTTTATTCTAAGAAAGTTAATCTGTATATAGCTTTAATAGTCTGAAATTATTAAACGAGTTATCTTGTGTTTCTTTCAAGCATATTTCTAACCTTATCATGTTTTTATCAGCTTTGTTTGTTTGCTTTTACATGATGTGAGAGATTTACTTCTTGTGAATTTCTCCAGAATACATACTTCAACTACAGTAGTTCGTTCATGTAAATTTTTTTGGCATTTTGTGACATGTAAAAATGAAATTAGTTATGATGGATGAAGGCTAGATTTTGTTAGAGGATTTTTGGGTGGTTATGTCAAGGGCTACTTAGATGCAAGTGAACCTTATTTTACTATGGGTGAGTATTGGGATTCTCTCAGCTACGCTTATGGTGAAATATTTTAATAGTGGGTTGTTAACCTTTAGGTTATTGACTTAGCATGCAGCATAAAAAACAGGCAGAGTTGTTTCCATATAGCTTCCATTAATTCAACTTAAAAGCCATACAATTCATGCAAATTGATCATTTATAGGAATATCTTATCAGCCAACCTAAACCTGTAAAGAAAACTCATGCCCAACCACTCAAATATACCATACACATATAACATCAATAAGCAAACACTCATTTATAAGTTCTACAAGCTAAGCTAACATTTATACATGAAAGAAAACACAAGTAATAGCTGAATTTAGACTATTACCTTTTCACATTTGCAATGGATCAAAACAAGATGATTTTTCACATCTATGAATAAACAATAAAAATATCTTAGAAATCCATAAAGCTAGGACGTGCTAGTAAGGAAAAAAATGAAACTAAATAAGTCAATTCCATGGTTTATGAATTCAATACCAATTAAGATCTTAGATTGTCTAAAAAATTTCTGTGCCTCTTCGAGTCAGAAGATTAATGCAGCCAAAACTCGTATTTTCTATTCAAAGAATCTTTCTCAAGCTACAACTTAAGATATTATCAGGGAGAGTCATTTTTCACTTACCCAAAATTTTAGCAATTATCTTAGGGTTTCTCTGCTGCATACACATGTTATAAAGAACGATGATAAAAAAATAATATAAGCCAAAAAATAACCCAAATTAGCTCAAATTAAAAAAAAAATTATTTTCCAACTATTTAAAAAAATAAAAGAAAGAAAAAACGTACATGATGGTTCGAATGAGGGAAACTAGAACTAGATCTATAAATGCCTTGAAAGCTTGACTTTTTTCTTTTTGGCCTGAAATCTAGATGCTTTTTTTACTGAAATAGTGAAAGGGAATGGAGGAAGAAATGAAGTGAACAAAAAAATGAGGTGGAGGGTGTGGTTGTGTGAAGAGATCGGGCAAGAGGTAGAACTGCAGAAGAAAATGATAAACCTTAAAAAAAAATTACTTATATAAGGCTATTTTTGTAAATATCTCAGGTCAAGTTTCATATAAACTCGACCTCGACCCGAAACTGCATTTCAAAAAAAATAAAATTGACCTGACTCGACCCGATCCAAAACCTATTTTTTCAAAAACAAATCTGGCCCTAGATGATCGGGTCGAGTCGAAACCTAATGATTTTGGGTTGATTTGTCATCTTATTCACGACTTATAATATAAGGGTTTCATAAAAAATTTTAATAGATCCCATATAATTTTAAATTGTAATTGATTAATTGTACTACAATTATTATGTGATATGCTCATATGCCAACAACTTCATTAGCTTTTTTTATTTAATTAATTTAATTAAAAATACATAAAAATAAAAGAAAAAATGAAAATAAATAAATAAATAAATAAGCTTATTGGGCACTACGTAAACATTTTAATTTAACTTAAAATGTTAATCTTTTAAATTAATGTATCAAATAATAACTTTACTATCAAAAAATGGAAAAAATAATAAAAACAATTAGAAAAATAGGGAAACCATTGGGATGCCACGTGGGCATTCAAATTTAGCTTAAAATGTTAATATCTTAAATTAAGTTATCAAATAATAACTTTATTAATATAATACATATATAAGTGTAAAATTAAATAAATAATAAAATATATAATTTTATATATACCACGAGTTAACTTGAAGCAGAGCATCTTAAATCCATTTCTAATTCATCTTTTTTTTTTTGTAATTCTATCTATCTTTTTCTTTTACTTTCAAATCTTCCTCCATAACTTGGGAAAGAAGTTAGGTAAAGCGCATAGTGGTAGAAAAGAATATAATTACTTCGTTGTTTAAGCCAAGCTAAGAATGAAAAGTATCACTTTCGACATTGAGTTTGAACATGACAAAGCATGAATGAGGAGTTTTCAACCCAGTGTAGGTATTCATATTATATACAGGTTTGCCTCTTGAGGAAGCCCTAGCTTATTAAGAAAAGTAAGTAAGGAAGTGAAGTTAGGATAAGTGATTTGGAAGTCTTCCATTCAGGTTTTCTCTAGTGGGTGGGATAAAGGAAATAAGCACTGAAAGTCGTCCTTTCTTAACGATGAAGCAAGAGAAAACTTTGATCCTACTTGGTTTTTTCACAATATCCTAATCTTCGTAATCAGATCTAAAATCTAAACTTGCAATCAATTAAGTGTATGAAATGATTTTATCTTTTGCAGATGAAAGAGCTTTCACTTAATCTTATGCCGCCACCCTAGCTAAAATGTTAAAAAAGATTGACCTAATTGAACTTAATACTGTTTTTTTTAAAAAAAAACACCATATTGGATTGATTAAAACTCATTGGATACTGATTTTTTTTATCATCTTTATCAACCGGTTCATTTATTATAAAATTTATGTACTAAAACAATACGAAAGAGAAAAAAAAATAGGGTTGATACGTGTGCACCTCCATTCAAAAAAATACAAAAGGAAAAAATAAATGAGGAACTACGGGTACATTTTTATTGATATTATTTTCTCATAAAAATTATTTAAGTAAAAAAATAAAAATAAAAAAGTAAAATAACAAAGAAATAAATATTTTTAATCAATAATATCAAATGAGTCAAACCATAAATCTAAAAAAATTCATTTATTAAATATGGAAAGAAAAAAAGGAAAATAGTATAAAAAATAAAAAGAGAAGAAAACGACAAAAATGAAAAAAAAAAAAGTAAAAAGGCGCAATTCGGGGAGGTCAAAATATTCAAAATTTATATTATGGATAATAAAATATATACTTTATCTATAACTTGAGGTAGTTGTGACAAAACATCATTAATCCATCACTAATTAGAATCATTTTTAGTAAAATTTTGACAAAATTTTTATCATTAAATAACTACAAATCAAATTTAAATTTTAAATATCGTTTCTAAAAATTTTTTACTTATTATTAACCAATTGGATCTATCAATTTAGATTTTAAATGAAGTTTTAATGGAATCTTTCATATTATGAAACTTCATGAATTTTAGTTAAAACTTTTATCTAAATTTTTTTCCAAACCCTTTACCTTTTATATTTACTTATTGAAAAAAAATTATATACATGAGCTTTGTTCAAATTTGCAACTTTTGAACATCAGCTAAATCTTGATACCAATTGATATAAACATTATAAGCAATTTTTATTTTTTTAGTCAATTCATCAATAGAATGCATATTTAAACTTAAGTCAAACATTTTAGCATAGAAAAGGCAAAAAGGTTAAAAATTCATAAAATAAAATTCAATAATCTTTCAAGTTTCTATAATTTTTTACAATTAATTAAACCTATAATATCTATTTTCATTTATTAAACCTTTGTTAGAAGAAAATTAGTTAATTATTTTCGTTTAATTGAGTGAAAATTTAAATTTAAAATTTTAATTAAAAATATATATATTTAAAAATTTAATTAATTTAAAATAAAATATTTAAAATTTAATTGATTGAAATAAAATATTTAAAATTTAAATAATTATTAAATTTTTATTTTGAGTACTCTTTTATGTTTTACAATAAAACTTAAAATGAAAGTACTCATTTGCATGAAAAAAAAAAAAGTACGGGAAAACTAGATCCCGCCACCAGACCATGTTTCGTCCCCCGCGCAAAATTTCTCTTAGCCATATTTTTCATTCATTAGAATTTCAATTCCTCGATCAACTTCTTTTCTTGCCATCCTTTTGTTTGTCTCGAAATTCATCCTAATAGTACAGCAGATTCCTTCTTTAAAATGGAAAATGGAAAATGGAAAATGGAAATTCGATCGCTTTAGAGAGGCTAAACATCCCGATATCTATAATCAGGTTCCTCTCGTCACTCTTTGCCGCGTTTGTTTCGACAAATTGAAGAGAACCTTTTGAATTCTCATTTATAATATTTGATTTTCAATCATGAAATATACAAATATCTCTCCAGTAATTTTTCTTGAATTCTTATATGTTAGCAGATTTGCAATATCAATGGGATTTTCAATTAATGGATTGTTTTTCCAGATATTAACCAGGTTCGTTTCTCTTCAACTATTTCGTAACCGGATTTTTTTGTAATTTTGTACATACTCTTTCGATTATTTACTGATTATTCTTTGAATTGTAACTCATAATCAGATTCTGATTATTTTTTTTAATTAATAACTATTTAAGTACAAAAAGCAAATTATATATCCTTAATAAAATGTTAAACATTTTAATTTAACTAGACATTTTCAAAGGAAAATACAAAGAGATCAGAAAAAAAAAAAAAAAGCTAGTAATAACTGCATATAATATTACAGTGGGGAATAATTTATTTATTTTTGGTGGGGAATATTCTACTATGCTACTCCTTCTGCAACTGAGGTTTCTGGTCACATCATGTCCTTTACTATAGCCTCTGACCCTTCAGGGAACCTGAAAGACAAATAGAATAGGTTATACTTTTAGGAAACGAATTTTATTGATTTTTTCATATAGCTCAACTGAAAACCTTGAAAGCAAATCCAAAAGTTATGGCAAAAACAAAAATGTTTAAGATCCAAAAGAAAAAAAAATTATCAGTTTAGGTAATAATGCTGCCAATAGCTCCAGATAGGTTGGAAAGCAATTGGTTTGGTTCTGTGTAAAGACAAATGCAAAAAATCATTATAATAATAAATATGTTGCAAGTGACTTAGAAAGAGGGTAGTCTTTTTTATATTCTCACATGGGAATTGTTTGAACTGGTAATGTGTAGGACCATTGAACATGTAATCCAAAGGGGTAAAGATTAGATCTCATATGGGCTTTGTTTGGCTCATAGACGGGATAAGTAGTTCCAAGGAGTTTTGGCAAGAAAAAAATATATATAAATGGTAACTTGATAAGCAGTTAGGTGAACAGGATAGTTGCCTAATGCTCAGTCGGAAAAAGAAAATTGATGGACCGCAGAAAACACCGGCATTTTGAAAGGTTTGTATTCACCAATTTTCTGGATTATTGTATGGACCCACAAGAGGACTTCAGTTATCATCTAAGAGTATCATCTAAGAGTTCTTTTTTGGTGTGTGGAGCTGGAAGGAGATGGATGTACTTCATGGATATCGCATTCCATACATGAGTATTCTCAGAATCACATTTTCTTTAAACGCAAAACCATAAGCATTTGGCTATCAATAAAAGAATGAAAGCTGCATTGTTAGGAATGTGAAATCCATGCGGATGACAGGGCCCTTCAATTCTTGATTATCTGAAATGTTTGTGGATAATTTGCAAATGTTGACAATTGAATAGGGCTGTACATACTCATGGAAAGTGGTTTTGGTTGTGAGCTGATTATTTATTGGGTACATAAGTGTAGTGGTCCAAAGTAAGTAGCACATTACCGCTGTTTTGTACTTACAGCTTTAGTCGCTGCTTCCACTTGGATATGATGGATAGGGGTACCGGTCAGACTCAATGTCTTTGAGATCTCTGACTAGGATCTCATAGTGCCGCTTGACTTCCTCAGCTGACTTTCCACCCACTGCCTTTGCTATATTATGCCAGCGGTCAGGAGTGTCCTGGTCATATTTAGCCAGAGCCTTCTCGAACATTTTGTTTTGCTTAGCTGTCCAGGAGGAGCTAGAGCTATGTGAAGAAGTTGGAGAATTGGATGCCATTATTGAAAATCTAAGTAGAACAACTGAAAACAGAGGATTTACTGACAGTCTCTGGGGAATGACAGGCTGAAAATTAAAGAACTAGGCCTGATTTTGAACGAAAGTGTGAATAAATTGAAACTTGCAAAAAGGATGGAAGGTAAAAGATGGGTTGTTTCTCTCAAAGAAGATTACTTGAAGTCAAGGGTTGGTATGTGAGAGATATCATGAAAGGTGAACCTTATAAGCAGGAGGAAAAAAGTGTGGTGGGGTTGACCCAGTTTGGAGAATATATCCTCCAAAAGGGCTGAGAACAATATGACCCGTTCCTTAGGAACCACAAGATGGAGCAGCATGAGGAACAAGAAGTAAAAGAGAAGAAGCAGTATCAAAGGGCAGTCCCACTTTTTTTTAAACCAAACCGCATTCCTTGATTAGGTCAGTGGCAAGTGGGATTTGCCTTGTTATTTACTAGTCAGTGAAAAGAAATATCAGGTGAAGATACTATTAGCTGAGCAAACTCATCCTGTGTTGTGTTCTAATGATGCATCAATTAAGCTAACCAGTGGTTGCATTAGCCAAAGATAATGTAATCCATTTTCCTTTGGTATGAAAGGGATCATCAGGATAACAAAAACATGTGGTCAATAAAACTGGAGTTCTAACAGCTTAATTAGAGGTTTTTCTTGACAAGTTCAATAATTTACTTTGTCATAGTTTCTTTATTTCTTGACAAGCATGTGAAGAAATTTTCCACTCTTAGTTAGCCTTTGCTAACAGTTATAGCTGGCTTTCAGAAACATAGAGCTCATTGCCTTATTGTTCAGTCACCAAGTCAGCCAACCAACTTGTATGGCTCCCTCAGCTGGACTTATTATTGCTCCATGAGTGTGTGGACTAATCCAAGTAAGAACTCCTTATTTCTTAGTTGAGACGGTAATATAGCTCTAGAATTATTTGCAGTACCTAAAGCTGTATATGGGTAATTTCATTATCCCACCAGTTCCTAGTAAAGATGGCAATAGGTAGTTTGCCTTTCGGATAAGGGGCAATCGGTCTCTCTTTGCTATGAATACTCTTTTCCCTTTTCTTTTTGCTTCCCCCTTCCCCTTTTTTTAGTGGGAGGGGGAGGGGTAGGGGAAGCGTTGGGAAGGGCAACTATCTTTAGCAGCATCTCAATGTTGATTTTGACATCAAGTTTTGTTTGGACTGAAAGTTCTAAAAATCAATATGATCTTGACTTTGTCCCAAAGGAAGTTTGAAAACCTTGAAGTAGCTGCCAAAGTTATGATTAATTTCTTGTGAAAGAAAGATTGACTTGCCTTGCTTATTAAACTGAAGAAGAGGGTGAATTTTAAGGTAATGATGTTGAGTTTTGAAGCAAAACTAAAGGTGCAGATTGATTCATAAGGTTTCCTTTTGGTGTTTCCGGTTACGCATAAAAATCATAATTGTTTAATGTGTTAATTAATTGAGTAATTTTAATTTACCTATGATCTTTCTGCTCAGGTCTCAGTTAAGTGCAACTTTTAGCTGCTTATTCCAGTTGCACTATAGGAACTAAGTCAAAATGAGATACAGTTCTTCTCTTAAATTAGACAAGAAATAGGGTCATAGGGCCACCACCAGCCAGCTGAATGAGGGTTTCTACATTGAGTCGTCTTTATTGTCATATATACCTTGAATAAGAGTAGCTTCTAATTGGTCAGCTGGTTAACCATCTATTAAAAATGAATCACTCTTATAGCAGCTTTTAACATGACTCTGTATCTTTCCAGCATGTACTGTTCTGCAGAATGCTGAACCCTCCAGCGACCTTGCTTGAGAGAAATTTCTCTAATCTAATTGCATCAAGTTCTTTTAAAAGAAAGCATCAAGTTCTTTAATATGTTTCTGTGTATTTAATCTTGTTGTTTGAATAGTGAGCCATAAATGCACCAGAATAAATAAGTGATTATCTGATGTTGTTGGAGAGAAAAAAAATTCCTAATGATGATAAAACAAAACCAGCCGGAGGTTATCTAAGTAACAGAAAATTTGCTACCATAAAGCCAGGACTAGGCCTCCAAAAGGGATAGTTTAGATTTGAAGTCCATTCTTTTTTTTTAACCTGTGCTGATAGCAGTTCTGCAAATCTCATGTAATACATTAAATAATCAAGGTCAATAGTGATTGAAATTTCTGTAGTTTGTCAAGGGGCATCCTACTGGACCGCTACCAAATCTTGGAAGATCTTCTGGCTGATAATCGTATCATTTGTGGCTTTTTTTAATCTTTTTCCCCTCTGTGGTACACAGATTGTGACCATTGATTCTTCCACTTGCTATTATTCCAACCAAGATATGGACTGAATTCTTGCTAAATGTAAATTACTGCTTGAAATGTAAGGCATATAGATTCTCAACCGAAAATAATATCTTGGCAGATACTAAGAACCTTGCTTGCCGACTGTGCAAGTGTTGGATGGACTTGCCTTTTGCAAGTGGAACTGTGATCATGTGTATGTTTAACTGCTAGAATCCTGAAATTGCTTCCAGACTAAAGGAAGAAGGTACGAAAAATTTTATCTGGTTTTTGTATTCTTTTGAAGTTATATGCTTTCTTGTTTAAATTCCTACCATAAGCAGATACATGTTGATTGTCTTTACTCCGCTCGTACTTTAACACGAGTAATTAGGCTTAGCTATAATTTCTCACCATATAACTCTGGCTACCCTGCCATCAATTGGATCTTTTCAGTCTCACTTGACCAAAATGTTTCCTTCTATATTGGCAAGTGGCAACGAGGTTCAGGAACCTGTGGTTGTCAGCATATAGTATTTTTTTGTTACACAGAAAATGAGTAGTTGTTAATGTTGGCTAGTTGGCATCAAAGAATAACAGAAGCATAGTTTTGGGGGCTAATCATTGGATGACAGTGGCTTGGGTAAATGCAGAGCGAATATGCACTTATATTGTTTTTACTTAGATTCCATCCACATTCAAAGAACTGAAGATTTCTGCAATAGACCCGTATAGAAATTCAACCTGTAGGTTTATTAGTGGTTGATGACTTGGATTCTAATCTAACTTGTTAATGAGTCAATGTAGCAGTAAAGTTTAACCCTTCGGGCGAAGTTAATGAAAGTAAATCCATTACTTTTCCCTAATCTACATCTGCTAGCATAAGCATGGGGGCAACTTTTCTAGGGAATCTTTGAACAAACGAACAAAAGGTTTAGGACAATGTTGATAACAACTGAACCTGATTGAGGGAGCATAGGATCTTTCAATGATTTTTATTTGCGTTAGAAAGGGTATAAATTACAAAAGCATAGACTTGTAGTTATAGGGTTCATGCACCATTCCATTGCGCGTGCATGCATATTAGTCTATGTTAAAAGCTAGGAACCAATTCAAGGACCTAAGGTGATATTGATAATGGATCTGTGGCCTGGATCAGTTGGATAAGATGTTGAATCAATTATTGAGAGGCGGTTAGGTGGGAGACAGTACTGCTGTTGTCATCAAGACCATGATAAGCCCAACCTGCAGCAGTCTTCAGCCACTTATTCCTTGTGTCTGAACTTTCTTCCGTTACGGCCTCTGCCCTCCGGGGTTTACGTTTTGAGCCTGCGGGCTTAAATGCTTTTGGGCTCCTAAGATTTTGTTAAGCTGCAACAGTCTATTGGGCTGGCTATGGTCCAGCACTATAGGAGGATTTGCCGTGCACATAGGTTTTGTTGCTTGTATCTATCAACATCCGTGAATTGCTACTTGCAACTTGCATGTCGGATCATTTTCTCAACTGTCGGGCTATTGCACTAATTATTAATGGAATATGTGAAAATACTGGTAGGATCTACATAGCTCCATTTAGTCAATAATAATTTCTGATATAATAAAATTAAAATCAATCAATATATAATTTAGGCAATAAAAAAAAAAAAAAAACACAAACTCTTTGGAGCAAGAGAAAAAATCACAGGACAAAATCTGAGTAAAATTCATTATGAGAAATAGTAAAATTATAATAGTATTATATTTTAAACTTTTTGTCCAAAGCTTAAAATTCACAGCAATTGAAATAATATAACATTTCTTTCGGTGCCTGGGACACTTTTTCTTCTTTCTTCTTTCGATGTCTAGAAAAAGAAAACTTGCTTACATCAAGAAAACCAGATTATTAATGTTTAAATGGTCAAAGAGTGGAGCTGGACCCATGGGGCATAACACCAACGTGAAGTAGTCGGTTGCATTTTATTCTGGTTAGTGTATTTCCATGTCAAATTTATATAATACGTGTTGGAGGTTTCTGATCATAAATTTAGAGTCCAATAGCATTGAAAGTAGAATAGAGAAACGTCAGATCAGCATTGCGAAATCCTAATAAAAATAATCTCAATTCTCAAACCGTTTACAGTGACAGAAAAGACACCGAAAACAAAGCAAAGCCACTGTAAGTAATTCAGGACGAAATGTGAACCAATTCTTTAGCCTTTGTAAGGCTTGAAATGCTCGCAGAATGCTTTTCATTTACTTTGACTTACCTGCTTTTTTTTTTTTTTCAAAAGTCATTGCTTCTTAGTTAAGTGTCTACCTATCGTAGAAAAATTCAAGACACATAGAATTAGTTCTTGGCCAGACATAAATTAGAAAGTTATGTTAGTACTTATAGTCTTTCTTTTTAGTTGACTTCAGTGATTTCTTGAAAACAATATTCACCTGATCTAATTGCTTAGTAATGAAAATTACCTTTCACTCTGTAAAACTCTTAAATAGCTTTTGGGTGTTTTTTATTGGAGTAAATCTATGTTTGAAAACTTCAAATCAAGATTATAGCTTACTTTTAGTAATGAATTTTATATATTTTTATCATATTATATATTTATTTTGTATTTAGCTTTTATCTTGTGTTTCTGTTTTTGCTATCAGTTTTGTACTATAAATACCATACAATACAATAAATAATTTTAAGTCTTTTTCCTTTCAATTCTGTTATTGTTAAAATTATTTTATGGTATCAAGAGCCAACATGCTTTCTTTTATTTTTTATTTTTTTTTATATTTTGTACACTTCCTTTTTCTTTTTATCCTTTGTTCATGGGTTGAAAAAGTGAAAGCATGAACGAAAATAAGCTCATCTTAAACAATTTAAATCATGTCAAGTAATTGTAGTTTGAAAAAAGATGGAATTAAATGAGAAAGGAAGTAGAGGATTACAAAACAAATTGTTTCGAGGCAATTTTATAGTGTAGAATAGTGTCATTGCACTCTTTTAAGAAAGAGATTGGAAATTCTAACTAGAACAACTCCTTAAGTGTAACAAAAGACAAGTGAAAGTTAAATTCTGTTCAAAATCTCAGTGCAGTAGATTTAAATTCAATTGGTGCAAGAAATGTAGCAAATCCATTGTTCTCATGGTTGGATTAAACAATGGGCGGTTTTCACCATGTCACTATTTGCCACTATAGTGAATTAATCCGACAGACAATTGCATGTTCTCCATGGAAAATAAACAAAGGCTCAAGCATCAATTTTCTCTTTTTCTGGGACCTCTACTATTTTTAAAGTGCAAAAAAAAAAAAATTTTCTACTAGTCAAAAATAGAGAATTGACAGGATTGTCTTTTCCCTGGCCCCTAGCCCATTGGAGCTGTTGTTTTTGGGAGCTTCTCCGATCAGATTCTTGATGGAGCACGTGGCACACGGTTATTACGCGGCATGATGCCGGTTTATAGCTGGATGCCGGTCTCTACATCTTTCTATTTACCTACCAACTTTTGTTGTTAAAAGATAGAATTTTTTTTTTTGAAGTGAGAGATCGAGGTGGACAAAAAATATTATATTTTTAATTACTAATTTTAATAAATTTAGGAGATAAAATTATTTTTTTATTTTTTGGATTTATTGAAATTAATGATTACGAAAACGTGATTTTTTTTATTTTTTATTATATATTTTTTAATATATCTTTATATTTATTAATTACCAAATTACTTAAATTTTTTTATTCTATATAATAAAAAGCAATATTACTTCATTTTACTTTACATCTATTAGTTATCAAATTACTTAATTTACCTAACATAGAATAGTAATACCTTTTTTTTTTATCACCTTTCTTACACTTATTTTCTATTTTTTCTACTTTAGGTGACTATAAATGATATTAATTATCATATTTCTTACACTTTACATTTATTTGTTATCACATTACCATTTTTTATGGTAGATAACACATTGATATTACCATGTATGATTATCATTACACTTATTATTAAATTACAACATTTTGTTTAATTAGTTGTAATATATGAAAATTACAACATAGAATTAATTACTTTTACACTTTTTGCTATTTATTTACTTGTTAACCTAAATATGATAGAAAAATATTTTGATAAAATATTTATAATTTCATAAAGTTTTAATACTACATATAATACAAATTATGCAATATATTTTGTGTTTAAGTGGTTTAAAAATATGCAATTTGGAAAAAAAAATGTTAAGTTGCATCTCATTCCATGGACTAATAGCTCCGTTTATGGACATATGTATTTTGTAGTTAAAAGGGTAAAAAAAGTCTTCGATTACAAATTCAATGATCATTTAAGTTTTTGATATTTTATTATAATTAAATAATTTTTAAATTTTTTATTTCAAATTAGTTAAATTTATAAACATGTACTTTCAATTAATTTAACTCTTAAATAGTTATTTTTATCTCAATTGACCTTTTGCTTTGAAAAAAATGGATGTTGATGATTAATTAATTTTTGTCTAATAAGAATTTAATTGATAAAAATAAAAGTTTGAGAGTTTAATTTATTGTAATAAAATAATAAAGGCCTAAATGATTATTGTTTAAGAGTTTTTTTTAAACCTTTTTGTCGATTTTGTAAATGTGTACATAAAATATATTAAAGATGTTATTTTAATGGGTTAGATATAAAAATAGTCTTTCAACTATATATTTTTTGTCAATTTAGCACTTAAATAAACAAAATAATCAAATTGATGTTTCAATTTTTATTCCATTATCATGCTAGTACTTGAGAATGATATCATTATTCAATTTTGTTGATGTAGCATTAAAATTCAATAAATTATTGACATGTGACAAAAAGTTTAGCTAATTTCACATTATTAATGTCATGTCAACATAAAAAAATAAATAATTTATAATAATTTAAAAATTTCTAAAAACTTTTTTAAATATTTAAAAGTTCAAAAAAATTATAAAAATTCAAAAAAAATAATTTTTATAAAAATTTTAAAAATTTTAAAATTTTTTTAAAGCTTATAAAAATTCTAACAAATTTTAAAAATTTGTAAAGACTTTTTAAAAATTTATAAAAAAAATAAAAAAATATGAAATGTTTTTAAAAATTATGATAATTTTAAAATTAAAAAAATTGCAAAATTTAATAAAAAATCCAAAATTTTCAAAAAATGAAAATTTTAATAAAAATTAAAATTTTCTTATAGTTTTAAAAAATCACTAAATTTTAACAAACTAAAAATTGAAAAAATCTAAAATTTTTTGAAAAAATTTGAAAATTTAAATATGAAAAAAATAAATAACTTTAAAAAAATGAAACACTCCAAAAAAATAAAAAGAAATATGAGTCATAAAAATTAAAAAAAAAACTTAAAATTTTGAAAAATATTAAAAAAATATGAAAATTTTTCAAAAATTTAAAAAAAAATTTTAATAATTTTTTAAAAATTTTATTTTTTTCTAAAGATTTAAAAAAAATTTATTTTAACTATTTTAAATTTTTTGTGAATTTTTTGGAAGTTTAAGAAATTTTTATTTTTATTAAAATCTTAATTTTTAAAATTTTTTTAAAAGATTTTTAGAATTTTTATTTAGAATTTTTAAAAAATTTTCTTTTGATAATAATGTGGTGTTGATTGGATTTTTTTTTTCACATGTGTCAACATTGTATTGGATGTTCATATTACGTCAGTAAAATTAACTGATAACGTTAATCCGATATACCAACATGATAACAGGATAAAAATTCAATTATAAATTTGATATATATATTTTTTAAGTATCAAATTGACAAAAAAATATATAGTTAATGAACTATTTTTATATTTAATCTTATTTTAATTCATCCATTAGAATATACATAATAATATTCTCAAGATGACATGATAATAATTTGTATTGCGGGAATGAATACATAAATATGCACACATAAATAGAATTTATTGAATTTATTCAAGATGAAACTTTAATTCATCCATTTATAAAATAATTATTGTTAAATATCGTAATTCCATTTGTCTTTGTTAGCATATCTTGTAACATATGCTTTAATAACATATTTTGTAATTTTATTTACCTTTTAAATATGTGATAAGAAAATTATGTAATGTTTATTTTATATTTGTTGATGCGTATTATTCTTACCAAGTTACTAAATTTCTAAAATACTTTAATTACATATTTTATAATTTCATTTTACTCTAACATAACATAAAATATATTTATAACAAATAGTTATAATTACATGATTTATTAATTAGATAACACAATTGTATTATCACTTAATATTACATTGTTTACAATCATTTATTAAAAAATTATTTTATTTTTTATTATAAAAATAATGATAGTTTACTTGTATAACTAGTTAAAAGTTTATGGGAAGCTTACCTTAGAAGGCACTGTTGTGTTTTCTTTTTTTTTGGATTAAATATAAAAATATTTTTTGAATTATATATTTTTATCAATTTGATATCTAAATAAATAAAACTGTTAACTGATATTTGAATTTTCATATTATGTTGGCATTTGAAACTAATGTCAATAATCAATTTTGCTTATGTGGTATGAATATTCAATAAGATATTGACATGAGTTAAAAAAGATTCAACTAACACCGTATCATTAATGTCACGTAAGTATAAATGAAAATTTTTTTTAAATTTAAAATTTTTAAAAAAATAAAATTCTTTAAAAAAATACTAAAATTTATTTAAATTTTGTTAAAATTTTAAAAAATTCTTAAAAAATTCAAAACAATTTGAAAAATTTTTTAAAAAGTTTTTAATATTTATAAAAAATTTAAAAATATTAAATTTTTTAAAAAAATTCTAAAAATTTAATAAAAAATCCAAAAAGTTCAAAAATGAAAATTTTAAGAAAAAATACATTTTCTTAAAGTTTAAAAGAAATCATAAAAATTTTAAAAATTAAATTTTTTGAAAAATTTTGAAAATTTTAAGAAAATTAAAATTTTTAAAATTTGAAAATAAAAGAAGAAAAACTTTCAAAAATTTTTGAAAAATTAAATAATTCAAAAATTTGAAACTTTCTAAAAAATAAAAAAAAAATTGGAAAATAAAAGTAATTTTTTATAAAATATATATTTAAATTTTTTTATTTTTGATTTTAACTATGTTTAAGTTTTTGTGAATTCATTTAGACTTTTAAGAAATTTTTATTTTTATTAAAATCTTTAAATTTTTATTTTTTTGAATTTTTTAAAAATTTTGAAAATTTTTATTTTTTTAAAATTTAGTTTTTTTTTTATACTTTTAAATTTCCATAATTTTTTTGATTTTTTTGATTTTTTTTAAAATTTTAGAATTTCTTTTAGAATTTTTAGAAGTCTTTTAGATTTTTTTTTGAAAATTTGAATTTTTTATAAATTTTAAAAAAAATTTAGAAATTTTATTTAATGATGATGTGGCATTGATTGGATGTTTTTAACATTTGCTAGCATAGTAAATTAATGACGTTAGTTTGAGGTATAACATAATAATTAAATGAAAATTTAGATACCAATTTAATAGCTTTTTTTTTAACCAAATTGACAAAAAATATATAATTCAGCAGTCATTTTTATATTTAACTCTTATTTTTTTTTTTTAAGATATCACTTGACAGAGTCACTTTTTTTCACGTCCCTTTTCAGGGACTTTGAGATCACTTTTTTGGGTTTGTTCATTGTTATTAGGAGAATCTTAATAAGTCTTTTTTTGTTTGTTGATATATTTAAACTAATTTCGTATGAAATTAATTAATTATAATTTAATATTATGTAAAATTTATTTTTTAAAATAATAAATTTTTATATATTTTTTATTATGATTATAGATATCTTATTTAGTCTAAGACCCAAACCAATCGCGTTTAAACTCGACTCAAGCTAAATTATTAAATTTGGTTTATATATTATTTTATTTTCAATTTTATTGTTATCCGTATAAATATATATTTTATTTTGTTTATCCTTTTTACGTTATCATGATTATTTATCTCTTGAGTTAATTTAATTATTTAGTTTTATTTATCTTATTTCTTATTGATTAATTATTTTTTTTAAAAGAAAATTCGAAATTTAAAATTTAATCGGCTAGGGTCTTGATAATATCACTAAGTGAAGATAAAATTTTGGAGATAATTCATGTGTTTTGAAATTCAATCAAATCCTAAACTCTTAATTCTGTAGGATTTTTGGTTCTATATAAAGCAGAGGCGGATAATGAATCAACACAGAGAAATTAGTGAGAAAAAAAGAGAACGAAAATCAGTGAGTTAGAATTGTGATTTCTTAGTTAGAAGTTGTTTTGAAGTTTGTTTATAGGAATTAGAGATAATTAGAAGAAGGAAACAATGTTGAGAGATCAAATTTTTCAAAAAAAAAAAAAAGTTTTATGTAATTTTTTTTTGGAGATTTTTTGGAAATATTTGAATTTTTTGGTAATACTGCTACAAATTCTTTAATTTTCAATAGTTTCGTCCAAAAATCCAGATCTTGATCAAATTTTCGACGCTAGACAAATTCTTTGACGAAAATTTGCAGAATTCGACTAACGGTTTTCTTTTTTAGGGAGAGAAGCTAAAGAGAAGTCTAAAAGAAGAAAGAAAATTTTGGGACTTTTATACTTTAAAGAAACGATGCTGTTTTGGGTCTTTAAATTGTTGTTGACCCATGTGTTTTACTGATTACTTAAACCTAACTCGAGCACACGGCAAGTGAACCTATCTCCTTTCAACCTTGGAAGCTAAGCCACCAAGTCAACCGAGCTATCGAGTCTTAAGCTAATTTTTGTGCCTTCAACAGAGCTTTTATCCAATTATTAAGTCGAGCTGAATTTTTGATTTTTTTGATTTGTTTATTTGTAAATTTTAAAAAATATTTTAGACAAATAAACATTATCAATATATTGAAAGGTTTAAATTTTAAAAATAAATTTTAAAATAAAAAAAATCTTACCAACATATTAAATAGTTTAAATTTAAAAAAAGAAAAATTCAAATAAAATAAATCTTAGTAACATATTAAAATATTTAAATTAAAAAGATAAATTTTTGCATAAAAAAAGCTTACCAACATATTTAAATTTTAAAATTTTAGCTATAAATTAAAAAAAAAACCAACACATTAAATGGTTGTGAATTTTTTAAAAAAACCTTAAAAATAAGATTTTATCAATATATTAAAATTTTTTTTAATTTTTGGTAAAAATTAAATTTTTAAAGAAAAATAATTTTCATGAAATTTTATCAACATATTAAAAGAAATTTTGATAGAAAATTTTATTAATATATTAAAAGATATTTTTGGAAACAAATAGTTTTTTTATAAAAATTAAATTTTGAGTCTTCAATTATGAAATTACTAATAATATTGCAAATGACAATTTTTATATAAATTTTTAGGTAATTTTTTTTAATTTTATTAATATATTAAAAAATTTAGATAAAAATTTTAATATCAAAATTTTAAATCTCATTTGGTGGTGAATACAAGTTTTTTTTTTTTAAATTAAATCAATTTGATGATGGAGTTTCTTAAATTATTATCAATATTTTAAAATAATTTAAAAATAAAATTTAATAATTAATTATTTGATAAAATTTTTAACATATTTAGATAATATAAAATTAAATTGTTACTATCCATTGGATAGACATAGTAGAGTTTGGTGCTATAACTTAAGTTTAATTGTATTTTAGATGGCAATTTTGATATCATAAATTAAAATATATATTTTTAAAGTTACTTGAATTTGAGATTTAATTAATTTATAATAGAGAATTGTGAAATATTTTCTCTCTCTTTTGCTCGGAAAGAGTAGGAAACTTTTAAGCAAATAGCAACCATGGGCTTATTTACAGCTAAGATAGTAGATATCATGCATGGTCAAATTAGAATATTTTTCGACTTCACCTAATGCAGTGTTTGAATTATGTACACCACCGGCTCCGAGTCTTATCTCCATTACTGTTGCTAGTCTCTATTGAAATGGATTAGAAACGATTAAAAGATATTTTCGGTATCGAATCCGAGGTGGTACGAAGAAATTGCCGGTGGGTCCTTATGTTGCTTCACGAAAATCAATCTTTTAGCTGTACTCGGGAAAAGGCCCATTTCATTTCCATTCAATATTTAAATTGGTCGGAACCTTGGTTTTGCTTTCTCTTTCTTTGAATCAAATTAGTGGCTCTTTTTGTTTCAGAAACGAGTTTAAACCTTTTTTTTTTTTTTTTGGGTAAGAAAATTTTAAGATAAATAAATTATTTAATTTTTTATGTTAAGATAAGATATATTATATTTGATAATATAAAATAAATAATTATAAGTCATACATTCGAAATGACTTTAATAAATGATCATCGATAGAACTCGAACTTAAAATTTTTTCGTAAAAAAAAAAAACGATCATAATTGATTGAACCAATTACTTATTGATGAGTTTAAACTTTTTTTTCTTACTCCCGTAGAAAAAGTCTAATATTTAAGTTGAGAATTTCTAACTTTGGGTTTGAAAACATACATTTAAATCTAGCATTATGTTTGCTCATATATTGCTATTTTCTTTTTCTCTTGACTTTATGTTTGATTTTAACATTACCCTTGTTTCTTAACAAAATTGAGGTAGAGAATGTTGACACTTAGCAAGTGTTTCAACTTCTGTCTCAATGTGTTTTAATCATCTCTATTTATAGAGAATTAATTCAAGCGTCATATATTTTTAATTGAATTGTTGCATTCAATAATTATGCTATTTAAACAAGAACACGTCTCTTTAAATAATCAAAGCTACCCTTTTACAATTGACAATCTCTTAATGAAATCAAAGATACCCTTTTACAAGTGATAATCTCTTAATGAAGGATCATGGTTTTATTGAACAGAAATTTATTGTTTAATCTGAAAGATATAGCTTTTCGTCTAGGGCAGTCAGCTCTCCCTTAAGGTCAGCCGACTGCTCCTTTGTAAAATCCAATTCCAAAATGCTTCGAACAATAGAACAATTGATAGCTATTTTAGGACGGTCGATTTCTCTAAATTCCAAAATGGTTTGCGAGACAAGACAGTAAACTTCTACCATTGATAGTCGACTCCGTTCTTATTTTAAAACGTTTCCAACACAAGGGCAATCTATTTCTTGCTAAAAACTGTTCACTACCTTTGTTAAATTTCGGAACCAAAGACTTTCTCAATCATAGCAGTCGATTCCACTTAGGTTAAGAAATCGACTGGCTTTATTTCTAATTATAGTAGTCGATTCCACTAAGTATAACAATCAACTGCTTCTCCTGATAAGGTTTATTAGTTGTCTTTTTCAAGCTAATCAATAACTTGATCAAGTTATTTTTTTACTTGATTTTTTTTTTATTTTGAAAATATTTTTATTATTATAAAATATTTAAAACAATAAAAAGATTGAATTCAAAATTAAATATTTTATAAAGGCATTAAATTTAGCGACAATAACTCAAATTTAATTAACTAGTACAAGAGCTTGAGCGAAAGAAAGATGAAGTGTTACAATTTTTTTCTCGTTATGATGTTTCGACGTCGACGTTTTGAAAAGACCATCAAACTAATGAGATGAACGTGTTAAATTTATATGCATATTTTTGCCCACTTTGTTTGTAATAATTATAGAACTAGTGGTGGTGATAAGGATTCTTCCGAAAAAATGAGCTGATACACATATAAGTTCACATTTAGTCTCAAAATTCATTTATTATTTTAATTGATACGAAATTTAAGTCAATTATTCCTATGATTATAATTTTAAAAAATAATATATAACTTGAAATTTAAGTTCCAACCCTTTTATTTTTCTTTCTAATTATCAAATTACTAAACAAAAACGTGTTCACATAGACCATAATAAGTAACAAGTTTAAAGTTGGTCAACATTTTAATTCCTTTAGTGATGGAGCGATTATGAAACCCACATCTAACTTATTATGATATAGTATTTATTTTGATTCGAAAATTTCATAATTTTATCTCACAAGAGATGTTTCATAGATTTAAGTTTAAATCTTTATATATATTATAGTAAATCTTTAAAGTATTTCGATCTGAAATTTGAACGTTACAAACTTTTTTCATTAAAATTTGACGTTCTTATTAAATCTAACACAAAACATTTATATTTATTGAATCGCATCAAAAGTTGAGTAAGTTTAACACAAAATACAAATAGATTATAGGATCACATCAAATGTCAAAACATACATAGATCATAAGATTACATTAAATGTTCGTGTAGCACTTAACTCGTACAAAATTTTAGAGATGGCTCTTACGGTATAAGATTTAGTTCTCGTCTAACTGGTAATCACTCTAATATCAGCTCTTATAGGATTCTAGAGATAACTCCTATGTTGTAATATTTAACTCTCGTCCGATTGATTTCGCTTTAATATAATTTGTGAAGATCTATACTTAACCTATGAGGTATTATCTGTTTTCATTTGAAAATTTTACAATTTTATATCACAAAAGATATTTTGTAAATTTGAATTTAAATATTTATATATATATTATAGTAGATTCTCGAAATATCTCGATATGAGATTTGATCATTATAATTTTTTTATTTAAAAAAATTAATAAAAATTCATACTTAATTTACAAAATATTATTTATTTTAATATAAAATTTTTATTATTTTATTTTATAAAAGAACATCTTATAAATTTAAATTTAAATTTAAATATATATATATATCATAATAGAGCAAAAGTATTTTTATTAGGACATTACAGTGGCGACACTTGCTTACCCTTTGTAATGATTAAAGCAGGCGATGGAAGCATGCGCCACATCTGTATTAGTATTAGTTAATCCTAAAATTTTGTGCTTAAATTTGCATATCGGCTTTCTCATTAGACAGTAATGTTTTTGTAGTTTTTGAAAAATTAGGGAAAAGAAAACAATAGTTATCATGTGCAGGCCGAGGCTAAGCTGTCAAGTAGGTCCCATGAATCACATCAAAATCTCTTTTTTTTTCAGGTTCCCTTTGCTTTTTGCTTTTTGGTGAGCCAACCAACTAAAAAAGTTGGAGAAAAAAAGATTAAGATTATTTTTTAAAGTATATATAAAATATATTAATTAATTAGATAATACCGGCCCCTGACAAATATTAAAAGGAATAATTTAATTAATAAAAATTAATCCATGAATATCTACAAATAAATTCTATACAAAAAATAGTGGGCATAGAAAGCAGGGTACAAACCAACTTATAATTTTTCTTCCACTAAAGCAGCAGCCAAAGAACAGTCTTTGGCTGCTCTAAAATGTTCTATACATGAACCTTCACATACTTTTATAAGTACAATTTTCAGCAAACAAAATGATTTAGATTAGCAAGAAAATTAAACCAAATAAACATGGAATATGGGCTATGGGATTCTCTAATATTAATACTTGAATTTGGTACAACAATGTAGGTAGATTTTTTTTTTTTAAGTTTTAAAAACAGTAGTTATTTAGGTAATTTTTTAATGTAGAATTGAATAGTCTTTTTTTTTTTTTGTAAATAAAAATATATGTTTAAAAAATTTAAAAGGACTTAAATGTCTTTTACTTCATATTTATATTGATTTTAAAATATGTGATTGAATTTGATATTATGAGTCAAGCAACAAGCCAACAACATCTCAATTTGAGAAATTACTTAAAACTCAAATCAAAATTATAATAACAAAATGAAATTAAAGGTATTTAATTTTTTCAACTTTTAAAATATAATAAAAATTATTTTTCTGCTCAATAAATTTTTTACCCATATGCATTTAAAAAAACTATCCACTGATTTGAAATTTTTAAATATAATTTTTTATTTTCTTTTCACCCACTATGGTTGCTTTATTCCACTCATTTGAATTTTTTAAATATAATTTTTTTTTTTTCACCCACTATGGTTGTGTCAAATCTTATTTTATTATAATATTTTAAGATATTTTTTTATTAAGTTGATGTCAATTGATTAGTATATCAATTCATAAGATATTTTAATATTAATATAAATTAATCATTAATAATTTTAATTATCAAGTGGACAGAAAGTGGAATTTAATTGTTGAACTTGCAAAAAAAGAAAAAGGGAAGAAAAACAACTAGTAGCAATTAAATTTAGCAAGAAAATTGCAAAAAAAGAATTAATTTGTGGCAATCTCATAACCTAAATTAAATTAGCAAGTGAAATATGGTTTTGGGACTTTTCTCTAATTGGCTACGCTTTTGACTTTTTCAATTATTAAAGCAAGGCGCCCCCTTGCCATTCAAGAGAGACTGCGTTGTCCGAACATAGAAGCGTGAGCCTATCATTGATCATCATCAGTGGCTACTCCCGAAACCCTAATCACCGATGGATTCGACCCAGATGAAGTAGGACTCACAATCATGAAATGTCAGCGGTTGAAAATCATCACAGGCATGTGAGAGAATTCCTGTGACTGTTAAATCGTTTTTTTTGGCTTGAAGCGAGGAGAGTCGAGAACTTTAAAACTTCACTGTCTTAAAGAGTGTCATTAGCTCATGGGCGACCGAAGACCCTGATACTTGATATCGTTCACCAGGGCTTGGAGAGGGATGGGCCCGTTGACGGGTCTTTTTTCCGGTTTTGTTTTATCTTTATTTTGATTAAGTCTTTATTTTTGGCTTTGTTTTATCTTTATTTTGATTAAGTCTAAAATAAAAAATATAAGAACTTTTCTTGCTTTTCTCTCGCTGTATTTTCTTCTTTGCCAAGACTTTCATTGTTAAAAAAAAAAAAACCTTTTTCGGCAAATTTTTATTTTCCTGGTTTAAAGATTTTCTTTTTTTTCTTCTTGGGTTTCTGATTTTCTTGGTTGCCTTGTCTTGAAGGGCTCTAAAAGCTGAAGGTTCTAATTGGCAGTCAATTTTTTTTGGTGGGTTATTGAAGGAGTTTTCATTTTTCTGGTGTTTCTTACCTTTTCAAGGTTCTTTTTTTAACAATATATTCATCTATGTCTGTCGAAATGATTTTTTGAGTTTTGGGATCATCAGCAAGCGCAAGAAACTGTTTTTTTTTTTTTTTTTTAGCAAGATGATTATGCAATCAGCTTGGTCATCTTTAAAGCTTTTTTTGAACTACTGTTTCCTTTTCACTTTGCTCATCTATGGTAGAGCTGCAAGACAATTCTTTTGATGCCTTGAATTCAACTTTGGAGTAAAAAAAAAAATTAACTTTGTATTGTGAGGGTTTAGGTTGCTTTTTAAATTGGTTTCTGCAAGTGGAAAGTCTCTGTTTCTCTGGTGGCTACAATGATATCTTCGCTGAAGTGCTTACTTATATAAGTCGCCAAGTATTTGGTTGTGATTATTTTGCTTAATAAAGAGTCTCTGCCTCTGGTTGTGGTTATTTTGCTTAATAAAGAGTCTTTGCCTCTGGTGGTTCAACTTCTGTATATTTGGTGTTGTTCTAGAGCTTAAAAAATACATATACAAAAAAAGGAGCTTCTCTTCATCATTGCTCTGGTTTCCACAGGTGAGTTTTCTCTTACTCTCCCTTCCCTAATCTGTATCCCAATTCCCATAATTGTTTATCTTGATTAAGTCCAAAATTAAAATTTTAAATAAAATCTCAAATCCTAATAAAAGAAATATTCAAAAGCGTGCTTGATATTCTTATGTTTATCATAACTAAGCATACTGATATATATAATTACATATATGTTTTTATTTATTTATTATTTATTTTTTGACGGGGGTGGTTAGGGGTGGGGTGGGAGGGGGAGGCGGGGTACAAAGGCCTGATTGATATGTTTTGTATATCTTTCTTCGTTGACTGAAGTTTCACCACAAAGTCTATGAGCGAAAGATGCATAGTTAATGACAACCATAAAGCTACACATAGAAATGTTAGCAGAGCCAATATAGAAACCCTTCTTCATCTTTTATTGCTTAATAGATGTCTGGAAAGTCTGAGAACTTTATTATTGTGATTAGCTTCTAGCTGCTCCTCGTGCTGCTTTGCTGTTTCTGATCTGTTTAACTACTTGACTTGTGTTATGTTTCTTTAGTCAGGATACTATCTGTTGAATGGGGACTGATGCTGCTGAAGTAGTGGAAACTCCATCCTATCCTAGTTCCTTTAAGGTACAATTACTGAGTGTTGTTCTCTTTTTCTGTTTCAACATGGAATTTTTGCATTTAAGTAATTCTACTTGGTCTGCAGCCTATGTATTTTAAAAGTATATATATTTCAAGTAAATAAATCTTTGCAGTTCATACTATGACTGTACAGTTTGATTGTTACCGAGTAAATTGATATATATTTGCTGGAATCATTCAAATTTTCTTGAGTTTTGGCTTATATATAAAAAGGATCATATCATCATACCCATGTCTGCTTTAAGGTGTTTGATATACGTCCAACATGGGTAAGCTTTACTTATGCACCGCTGAAACTATTTATGCACAATATAAATTCTAATTATTTATAAGGAAAATGTAATATATATTCTCCTTTATGATGCCATCAATATTTAATGGCTGAGCTAAACTAGAAAGTGTTAAAAAGTATGAGAAAATCTTCTTCTTTGTCTTTGTTCAAGTATGGATCTCTGTTTTTCTGTAACAAAATTTTAGGGTTTTCTTTGAACTTAGAATTGGGGGGTAGTGCATGTATCTGTCAGAGGAAAGATAAATGACATAGTCTGCCTTCACAATTATTGAACAAATTCAAATTTGAGCCGACTTTCCTTTTTGAATATTTTAAAGACCACAATTTTCTCATAAATAATATTGATAATTGTAGGTGCATCACATGATGTGCACAGAACTTAGGAAGCTGGTTGATAGAATTATAAGGATATTTCCAGAAATTGAAGCTGCTCGACCTAGATGCTCCTCAGGAATAAAGGCACTATGCTCACTGAACAGTGCAATTGAGAGAGCAAAGTTACTTCTTCAGTACTGCAGCGAGTCCAGTAAACTCTATCTGGTATGTTTTTGTTTAAATACTTAATTTTGTGGTTATTATTGCCTTACTGATTATGAAGGGCAAGTTTTATCATGATTTTCATTTTTATTAAAATGATGGTTATGGGTTTATGACCTGTCTGTTGCAAGGTCAGTTCTTATAACAATCTGATGATATGTACTCTTCCAAAGATTTTAACTTTTCATTACTGGCATCTCTGGTAGATATAAGTCCTCCATGGGATGTCTTGTTGGTGTTTGTGAGCTTAAATAGAAAACTTCTTTTTTCTTTGTTTTATCACTCATTTGATTGATCAAGTTATACCTTTTGGTTGATAGTTCTCTCCAATTACTTTCAGGCAATAACGGCAGATGTGATAGTTTCAAGATTTCAAAAATCGAAGAACTTGTTGGAACAAGGTTTATGCCAAATACAGACTATGGTTCCAGTTATGCTGGCTGTTGAGGTTTGTTAAGTTACACGTCTTATTAATCTTTCTGTTCACCCTTCTTTGTTGCAAACAATTTCTTGTATTTTCCTTTTCTATTGTCCCAACCAAATGGCTGGAAGATGATGGATCAAATCTCATGTGTTTTAAATAGCTTGTCTTTTATCTTTGGCAATTTTAGCAATGCACCTACTGAACTGGTATTATGCATGTTTATTCTCTGATACATGGGAACTGTTCTTAGTACAGTGATTGAGGATTGTCAACGTTGCCAAAATATCAAATTTGGATAATTTGTAAACTTGGACCTTTTCCAGATTCCCCTGCTTTCTTTCCACTTGTTGATTTAATTTTTCCTTTTTTCATTGCTTTGAAAGTTCACAAGTTTTTGGAAAAGCAACCATGAATTCTGCATTCTTTGATACATTTTGGGCTTTTGAATTGGAATTTAAGATAATTAAAAAGGGGAAATGGCAGCTAAGTGTTCGAAGCCAATTCTTTGCAGTGCTAGTTAGGGTCAGATGTACACCTAACCCTGCTTTCATAGAGGAGTTGTTTCAACCTTATTGTTAAATCAATTACATTTTAGTTTTAGATAACATTTTCATAGTGTTCAATTCTTTATTCAAGCTGATAGTGAAATGTTGTTGCAGATCTCTCAACTTGTTGATGATCTGCGAGCTGCAAATTTTGTGCCTGATAAATTTGAAGAAGAGGCAGGGAAGGTTGTAAAAGAATTGCTTCAGCGGGGAGCTGCGGGGTCAGATTCAATGGAATACGCTGAAATGAAAGCTATTCAAACTGCAGCATCACGACTGCATATTACGTCTTCAACAGCCATCTTGATAGAAAAAAGATCTATTAAGAAGTTGCTGGAAAAAGTGAGTGACACTGACCAACAAAAGAAAAAGATCTTAAAATATCTTCTGTATCTGTTGAGGAAGTATGCTACCTTGATTATTTGCGAGCAAACGGACAACACAACTGATCAGAACGAAGGAGCATTTGCAGTTAACGACTCTAGTACTAATTTTATGCATGCTCACTCTGTTGACGTGGGATCTCATCTGGAGTATAAGCGGTATGCTGCTGAAGATGATAAGTTAAGTAGAGCTATACCTCCTGAGGAATTTAAGTGCCCCATATCTTCAAGATTGATGTGTGATCCTGTTGTCATTGCTTCTGGACAAACATTTGAAAGGATTTGGATTCAGAAGTGGTTTGATGATGGTAATGATATGTGTCCAAAAACTAAAATGAAACTGGCCCATCTGTCATTGACCCCAAATGCTGTCATGAAGGATCTGATATCAAAATGGTGTATCAAGAATGGAGTCACCCTTCAGTACCCAGGCATGCAACCAGATGATCTTCAATTGTTGGAAACTTCTTCCACTTCCATTACTAGTTTTGGCAGTTCTATAAATGATCTCCACTTTCCAGTGGACATCAGCAGTATATCACTTAGATCTTTAGATACAAGTTATACTTCGGATGTATCACGCAACAAAATTGCAGATGTCCCAAGTTTGATACCAGAGCAGAACGATGATGATCTGTGCCAATATCAATCTCCCAGCAATGGAAGTGGGATGGATTTGGAGTCTCTATCTAGCCTTGCCGAGCTTGATTGGGATTCAAAATGCAAGATGGTTGAAGATATTAAAACTCATTTGGAATGTGATGATCTGGTTTGTCCTTCTATGTCATCCAATAATTCCATTGAACCTCTGATTAATTTTTTGAGCAGTGCTCATGATTTACACGATATAAGAGCAGAGAGAGCTGGATTGCAGTTGTTATTGACATTTCTGAGCAAAAGCAGGTAATGGGTTCTTGCATGTGCAATAGTGGCTACTGTACCATGTTTTATGATATGAGATGTCATTAGTTAGGGATGATTTTATTGTTTTTCTACCTCCAAACTGTGCTGAGAATTTCAATGTGCTTGTCTTTTTTTGGTATTTTCTAATTTCCTTGTCAATACTTTGTCCTGCAAGACTTAAAATACTCCTGATCGGTCTCATGCTCACACAAAGCTTGTGATGTCTATCACAGAACTGCATGCGGTTTTGATAATTTAAAACATGGTTTGGTTGTGTCCATTATCCCTGACCTTATTTATGATCATGAATCTTTTCAAGAGGGGCTTATTTGTGACATTTTCCTTGCTTTGTGAGCTTCTTGCAGGAGTGGCATGCGATACTTAAATGAAGATGCATATAGTCTGTTCTCATTGTTTCTCGACTCAGAAGTAACTAAAGAGGTTCTTGACATTATAGAAGTGTTGTCCGGCCATAGCAGTTGTAGATCTAAGATTGCTGCATCTGGTGCTCTTCCTTCCATTTTAAATATTCTTGACTCAAAAATCACAGAATTCCAGGAACGAGTCATTAAAATTTTGGGGAATCTTTCCTCAAGCACCGATGTTTGTTCCACTTTGGTGTATTTAGAATGCATCCCAAAATTTGTTCCATTCTTACAAGACACCACTCTTGCAAGGCACTGTATACTGTTGTTGAGAAATTTGTGCTGTAACCAAGAGGCTAGGGCTTCTATAACTCAAACTTCAGGATGCATTTCTTCTATTGCTATGTTACTTGAGACTGACAGTTATGAGGATCAAGAGCATGCACTGGCTATTCTCCTTGCATTGTGCTCGCAACGTGTTGAATATTGTCACTTAGTGATGGATAAGTGTGATAATATATTCCCTGCCCTTTTTGATGTATCTGTTAATGGGAGTGAAAAAGGAAAGGCAAGTGCATTGGAATTGCTACGGCTCCTTAGAGATACCAACTGTGGTGATTATGAACAAGAATGCTTTCAATCTGACAATGTGACATCCGAAGATGCTAACTATTCCAAAGACAAGAAGTCTCATAAGTCATTGTTTGGAGTGAAATTGCCAATGTTTTCAAGATCCAGTGCACTAAAAAAGAAGAAATGAAAAAGGGATTTTCTGCTCTCTATCGACATTGGGGTTAACAAATATTCTGCCTGGTAAGATTCTTTCCCCTTCCCTGGGACCGGGAGGGGTTTGCTTACTGGGATTTGGCACTGATATCATCATACTGTAACTAAATGTGGCTAGTTGTTGCATGATTTTGTACGGCTCCAACACTAATTTCTATGATCGGGTTTCTTAAATTTGATTATTTGTATGATGTATCTGCTGTCATTCTCTGGTTGTATAATTCTTAAGAATGTACAGTTTTTGGCTAGTGTTGAAGTACTTTGTACCTTTTCCCGTAATCTTAGGCAGCTTCATATGTGTTATTGGACCTTACATACAAACCAAAACAAATCTAGTGATCTATAGGAAAGGAGACCAAAAGAAGCCTACTAGTTGCCTTCATACTCTTTTAATATGGAAGGTCAGATTTCTGTTTTTCCTTGTAACTCAATCACGATGCTATAATATTCTGCATGATCCCTCACCTAAACTTTCAATCCTTCCACATCACGTCCTAATTTTCCTGAGGAAGCACAAACTGATTCTCTCAATTTGTGTTACTGATTTTTATATGTTGTCAAATATTGGTTGAAAGATCACAAAAAAGAACAGTATGCATATATAGGGATAATGAAATGACCATGATATATGAGCATGCGGGCATATATGGGGACTACCATGGTAGGCATCATTGCCTTCCACATCCTTTTTCATGAAGTGCCAGAACAAAAATATTCAGGGGGGACATGTTGTTAAGTCTTGGATCTGCTCATTGTTTTCTGCTAATGCAGTAGACTCTTCTTGCTGATTGTGTCAGCAAATCCTTTTCTTCAGGCTTTGCTCCTACAAGAAGAAAACATTCTCAAACCTGAGAATATCTTTAACTTCTCAATGTTTAGCGGCTTAAGTATAGCTATGGGGTAGGTATTCAACTTTTCTATAGAGGAGATGATAAATTCATATCTGATAGGCTTTCCTCTCTTTTAAGTTTGCTATTATATTCATATCCGATGATTGGTACGTTACTTCAGTGAGTCGGCAGGGGACAATAGCCAATGGTGAGGTTTGGGAGTGAGATTAATCTCATCAGCGTAAGTTAGTGAGGCGCCTTCATGGCCAAATCCTATGGAGACATGCCCATATGAAGTTGGTGAAGGGCCCTCCCAACAGACCCCCTGGCCCCTACACATGGTCTCCTATCCTACCATCCCTTGTCCTCATACCCATTCTTCAAGCTATTTACATCTAACTAGAGCTGGGCCCTTGGATGTACATGCTTTGTCTTTATCCCTTATTGTTAATGTGCTATTTTCCTCATTTTTTTACCCCATCATTACTAAGCACTGTTAATGCATCATGAAGTTCATACAAGTTAAAAATAACAGCCCATCAATGAAACCATCTCCCATGAAGTATAAGAGTAAATTGGATATCAAGAAACAAACTTAACTAAGCTAAACTGAATATAATCAAAGATAGTTTCTCTTTTCTTGTCAATTTAAAATTCTTATAAAGAAATTCGAGAGTAAAATATTGAATATACTGAACTAACGTAAAAAAATGTATGATTAAAATCGCTTGGGAAAGAGATACTCTTAATTGAATACGTCAAACTAAACATAAGGAAATGTATGGTTAAAATCCCTTGGGAAAGATATTCTTTAATAGTATTATAAAAAATCAAATATGGTTGAAATATAACCTAAATAGTCATCTGTAAATGGCTATCCCTCTCTGGTTATATTTGTAGCTGACTTGGTCTCTGCTTTTTTTTTTTTTTTGAAATAAAAAATTTCAATTATAAAAAAAGGCTAAATGGTAGTCCTTTTTTTTTCCCCAAAACTTAACTAATATAAAATAAATAGTGTATAGTAACTAAAAAGTTGGAATTCTTATGTACCCTTCATTTTTGGTTCTTTGGGAATAATTTACAAGTATAAAATATGAAAAAGCTTGCTGTCATCTATGTCTTGTGATGTGTATTTCTTAGATTAAAAAAATAAAGTCTGATTGGTGGGATTTGTTTTTATGCTGCCTAATTTGGCACACATTGTCTGTTGGTTACTCGTATAATCCATTCAATACATCCATGCAAATATTCTTTGCCTGGAAAACAGAGATCTTTCCGTTAACCATCCCCTACCCCTTATCCTCAATGAGCTTCAACCTATACAAAAACTCATATATATACCTGCAAAAATGCACATATTTAACAGGCTTGTCCCTGAATCAGTCACAGGATATTGGAAGGTATCTTTGCAGCTGGTTTCTTTGTAATTTTAGAAAGATATTTTTGCTTGCTGCCCTTTAGGCTTGACCCAGATTCCAAACTGATTTTGCTTATGTGAAACTTTAAATGGACGCTTAGCTGTAATAGAGACTTGGCCTCTTTTTTTCCTTATCTCTTCCAAAGGAGTAGAGGAAAAGAAAAAGGATTACTTGAAAGTTGAGATCACTTTTTCTCACAAAAGCATGTGACTACAGTTCGTTCTCCATTTACATATTTCCTTCTTAACTATTTTCGAACCAAAAGGAACATTGATGCTTTTCTTATAAGATTTAAGAAATAGAATATAAAAAAATTTAATAAAGCTGGAGTAGTTCAGTCAGTTAAAGCGTACGGTTGTTAAGAGGTTCAACCCATTCCTCTAGCGTTTTTATTCTGCTCATTATTTTTAATTATCTCATTCACCTGGAGGTTCATCAAACAACTTGATTTGATTGTTTGTTTAATGTTTAGAGCTAAAGATTTTTTGAAGTTGAAAACTCACCAAATCTAAAGTTTTGATCTGTATGTGAAGCCTTCAAATATCTCTATTCGTTTGAATCACCTCGACCAAACCTTGAAAAGATTAACCTCAACCATAAACCGAACCTCGAAACCCGTTTTGTAGCGTTTCCGTTTTCTGTTATAAGCGGACATTCTCACATGGCGATTATGTCACTCGGTCCTATTGTCCACAAGCTCTCGTTAATGGCTTACATTCTTTTGTGATTCTTTGCCTCTCTTCTATCCAAATCCTATCCTTTATATATCTCTCCTTGCAAATTCATCTTTGTTAAGTCATCTCTCAATTCATTTTCTTTCGCCTTAGTAATAACTAGTTTCCCTGGAAAAAGAAGTCTTCAAAAAGTTAAGAGAACAAAGCAAAAAAATTCCATTTCTCCTCTTCAGAGACTGACCAGAGATGTTTCCTAGTTTGCACTCCCTGGGAAGCTGTACATATAATGGAATGGACTTGACAGTGCTTGAGAAACAACAAGCAAGGTTGAAATGGCTGCAGCAACAGCAGCAGCAGCAAAACTATGTGGTCCAAAATAATGCTCATGTTGAATTATGTACAAGTTCAGTGCCTCAGTTTCAGGGTTTGCTTGGAAGCAGTTTATGTGGTGGACAGTTGGTTGAGCTGAAAATGCCAGAAGTTTATCTGGGTAGTGATGATTTTCACAAATTTGTGAACTTTTCAGTCGCTGGACCAGAGTTTGGTGTCAGTAAGATGGATTTGGTGATGCCAGAGGCTGCTGCAGATTACAGTATTTCCCGGACTTCTGGCTGTCAGATGACAGCTTTCCAGGCTGCTGTTATTAAAGAGGAAGGAGAGGATGTGGTTTTGGAGAAAATGGAGTCTACCACGGGCAGAGAGAACTTTAACAAGAGAAAAGCAAAGGTTTTTTACTATGTCTTCACTTCAAATTTATCCACTCGGAGTTTTAGCTTCTTAGAAGAATGAATTCTGAACTTTTGAATAAATTTAATCCTTTGAGGCAAAGATTTTTCTTTGATTAATGAAAGAAACCATGTATGAATTGTGATGAAGATTTTTCTTTTAATTTGGTTCAGATGCCTTCAGCACAAAGGGAATTGAAACAAAGTTCTGTGAATTACTAGATCAAAGCAGCTACATATAGTGGTCATTAAGGTATTTAACTTTTGTTGTACAGGCTGTTGCAGACTATAAATGCAAAGACAAGAAGATTAAAGAAGTAGAAGCGGAATCTGAGGTTAAAACAAAATGCAGTGCAGAAGTTTCCAGAAATTCTTCAAAGGAGAAGTCGAAGGCTTCAGAGGTCCAGAAGCCAGATTACATTCATGTAAGGGCACGTCGTGGCCAGGCTACCGACAGTCACAGCTTGGCAGAAAGAGTAAGTAGGAAAATTTTTTGAATTTTGAGTTTTAATTGCTAAGGAAAATTAGTAGCAATCTTAACTGATATGGCCTTTATCTCTCTGTAATGTACAGGCCAGAAGGGAAAAGATCAGTAAGAAGATGAAATGCTTGCAAGATTTAGTCCCTGGTTGTAATAAAATCACAGGCAAAGCTGGAATGCTAGATGAAATAATCAATTATGTTCAATCTCTCCAAAGGCAGGTTGAGGTAAGATAGACATATTGATCTTGTTAGCCTTGATTTTTTTTTTTTGGGTACAAAGGAGTTTGCGGCCTGGGATAGAGGAAGGGATTGCTGATACTAGCATTCAAATTCCTGACCTGATGGATCTTTTTGTTAACTTATCGGGTCCTAATTTAATAT